>NW_004797751.1:49308-50879 GCF_000002075.1 Aplysia californica
GTGTGTGTGTGTGTGTGTGTTTGTGAGTTTGTGTGTGTATGTGTGTTTGGGGGAAGGGGGGTGGGGGGTTGGGAGATCATACTCAAGACGAGAGTCACTGTTACAGTGTTGGAACATGACAATAAAAAGGCGTTTTGTCGGCTTTTGTCTTGAACAGAGTTTGCTGACAGAACGACTTTTTTCCAAACCCGCAGCGAAAAAAAAAGGCGTTTTGTCAGCGAACTCTTTAAAAAAGGCGTTTTGTCAGCGTAACCATTAAAAAAAGGCGTTCTTCCGTAATTTGAATGTTAATTTATTCAAAAACTAGTCACAGTTTCACTTTCTTTTTTTCACACAAGTTGGGTAACAGGTCAGACTATCGATTTAGCAAATAAATTTTTTTTGCACCAAAATGAAAAAAGGGCGAATTTTTTTGGCAGCTGACGGCAGTATAGCCTCCTCGGAGGTCCCGTGTGCTAGTTGCTCGCGTCAACTATCATAATTTGGTGTTTCAAAAATCGATGAGAGTAGGTTTCGGCCGCCACCCGGACAAAATTCAAAATTCCTACCAAACTGAAAATATTTAATGAACCTCGTGCGCTCATATGACCTTATTATGCAGTTGCCAGCGCCGTAAAACCTGTACAAAGACAAACGATAAACAAAACAAAAACAAAACAAAATCAACAACAGACAGCAACAAACCAAAACCCTCGGGCTGAGGGTGATACAACATGCCTACAGAAAGAGCACGATACTTGATAAAAATTCTCTCCTTGCTCGGGAATCGAACTCGGGTCTCCTGTGTGCAACAGTGAAGTGTCTAACCGCTACTCCACAGACGTTGGTTGGACGAATGAGAAGTAGGCCTACGTCGGTTTGATTGAGGGTGGAAGTTCAAGTACTCTGAATAAACATCAAGTACCTTCTTGAAAACCAGTTCTAAATGCTGATGCTTCTAGCATCTCTCACCATCTATGTGAGTGAGAGAGAGAGAGAGAGAGAGAGAGAGAGAGAGAGAGAGAGAGAGAGAGAGAGAGAGAGAGAGAGAGATCTAAATTGTAGTTTGTTTGTTTGTTTGAGTAAGGAGAGGCACATCGGCGCAATGATGCATGGTCATTTCGTGCTGGGGGGAAAGCAAGACAAACAGACAGAAACAACAGAGGGAAAGCAAAGGAGTTGGACTTACCAGCAGCGCCCTCCAACCACCCACGATCTAAATGGTGTTTATGGGCTACAGTTTAAATAAATGTACACACGCTGCGCCTCAGTCAGAGCAGATCACATAAAGTAGAACAAAAGAACCCAAAACCCACAAGACATTACGACATAAACAATACTGGGTCGTCTTCGACGGGGCCCTGAACCAACCTCATTCCCACCATAAACCACTTACCGCACCGGCTGGCCTCCCGTCCATGACAATCTCTCTCTCTCTCTCTCTCTCTCTCTCTCTCTCTCTCTCTCTCTCCTCAAACACACACTCTCACTCAAGAGTTTAGTTAAAAAATGTTTATCTATTGATTAATATTTATGTAACTAAGTAAAGTCATTACATGTTTTAGATTCCATTTGAATGTTATACCTTTGCG
>NW_004797751.1:51405-55232 GCF_000002075.1 Aplysia californica
CGCCCCCGGCCCGCTCCTTATTCTATACCCACCGTTTATTATTTTCCAGCTTACCATGGCCCGCGAGGATCTTAATGTGAAACATTATCTAGAATCTAGATATCTGAATGAAACTTCTTTTTTGTTGTTGTTGTAAATGGCAAATTACCCTCAGTATAAGTACCGGTACCGAGTTGTCTACCTCAATTTTCTGTGCATTTTTTAAAAAGTCTTGTACATTGGATTATATTTTTTCAATAATGAAACTGGTTTGTTCCTAGATTCTAGATGGGAAAACCCGCCACAGTAACTTACTAAAATCCTCAAAATTTTATGATCTCTTGTTCTTTTATTCTCTGAAGGAAAAATAAAACAGATTTGTTCCTCCTGGTTCCAGGTACAGGGGTATGAATATGCCCCCCTCCCCCCACTGTTTATTAGTTTTTAATCACTTGTCCTCCCCCCCCCCCTTTTTTTTACCGATACCTCAGAGTGTGTGAATTACTTTCGTCAGCGTTCTATGTACGGGCGTGATGTATCGAGCACTTATCTCATTTGAGGGCTCTCTAAGCAATTAGTGCACCTGTATGTGAGGGGAAAAAGGGGAAGCATGCCAGTTTGTCACAAGCCCATCCCGCCTCGACTGTGCCCTGCATGATGGAAGTTATCACTGACACTCTAAAAAAAGTAAATGAATGGTTGATTGATTGTATGATTCGAATCTTATTTTTAAATTCTGTTTGAAGAAAGAACATTCATTTAAATTTTGCAGAGTAATTTCCTTTGATTTGCATACAAAAAGGAAGAAATATTGAAGAACACAAGCTGAATTGAAATTTTAGAGGGACTATCTCTACACCACCAGTTTGAAGGTGGAGAATAAAAAACTTAAGTTACAACTACAGTGTTAATAGTGCTGTAGTTCTGATAAATTGGGCAGCCTCCCAGAAGGGCGGTTTTCTTTCTTTCTGTTGTTGTTGTTTTTTTTTTCGAAAACGGAGGGGAGGGAAGGTTTTTTTGTTTTTTGTTGTTGTTTAGTCTTTGTGCCTTTTTCAGGCGGAAGAGGTCGACTGGGAGGACCAAAGTGCTCATTAAAAAAAACCAAAAAAACTTTCAACGTAGACGCACGGACTTTTTTTTTCTTAAAGTAGAAGTTATAAACGTCTGTTGGGCCTGACGGTGAACTTCGTGATATTAAGCTTACAAACAGTATCTCATCTTGCCTTTGTTTGTTTGTTGGCCTACTAGTTGTTGGTATAATATTTCTAATGCATAGCCCACCAAACAAGTTTGATTTTCTCTCTCTCTCTCTCTCTCTCTCTCTCTCTCTCTCTCTCTCTCTCTCTCTCTCTCTCTCTCTCTCTCTCTCTCTCTCTCTCTCTCTGAGTGTGTGTGTGTGTGTGTGTGTGTGTGTGTGTGTGTGTGTGCTAAAAGCCGAGCTATTACTTTCACTTCTGGTCCGAGCGGGCACTCAGGCACCAGCACTGACCTTATTTGTCCGGCCCTCACTCACTCACAACGAGCCAAGGGACACCACTCTAGTCTCCCTAGTGAATAATAATAATAATAATAAAGCATCGACCTGGCAAGTGTTTGTTTAACCTGTTTAAGTTGTTATGCAAGGCACGCACGTTAACGACAGAAGAAGCTCCCAGGCTTGAAGTGGCAAAAATTGACACGGTCTTGGCACTGGGACCAAGTGACATGACCCAATTGTAAATACTCAAGGAAGAATCCGCGGGATCTTTGAAAATAATATGAAGGAGGTGAACGACTTGCCTTGCGTTTTTTCAGAGTTCCTCCTGTACCGTCATGATCAAGAACAATAAGTCTAGAATCTAGATCTAGATCTAGATTAGATTATGGTATTAAAGTGGAGTCGGAAGAACCCCACTCCGATTTTATTGTTTAGCTTGATTGAGGATTTCGAGAAACTGCTTTTTTCTTCGCTGATAAATTAAAACCTTTGTTTAGTTTATGAAAATTAATCGTTTCTCTTAAACTTAATTGGAATTTGTTTTGTTTGTTTTTTCAGTCACTGCTAGAGTGGAGTCTATGTATGGGGCTCTTTGGAATTGCCTTCCCGTTTGTTTACATAAGAAACATAAGTGATTGCTAAGGACAAAAGTGGCCATGTAGGCTAAGTGAACCCTATACCACTTTAGCCAGTAATATGATATATATATATTCTGCCTTTTTTGGGCGGATTGAACTTTGGTGGACACTCCGTGTTTACATTTATAATACGCACTAGCCATTACGGTGGGGGGTTTCATGGGGGCTTGCCTGATCCCTGGTAAAAGTAATAATTTAAAAAATCCCACACAATCTGCACGTTTATAGGCAAATTATCAGTTGGAACGGGAAGGCAAATTCCAAAGAGCGCCCGTAGTAATTACAATATTTAATTTATATTATATATATATATATATATATATTATATATATATATATATATATATATGAGAGAGAGAGAGATCTATTTGTTTTTTTCAGAGTTATCAGAAAGGGGGCTCTATCATGGTCTAGATTCTAGATGGTGTTCACCTCTCATTCTATAGATCCCGGGTTCGAAAATTGACAGTTCAGAAATTTTTCTTCTTTAAAATTAAAATGTATTCCTTTCTGCTCCTAGACTCCAGCTTTCTAATCCTGTTATCTCTTTCTTCTCTACTTTTTCCCCCCCTCTTCTGGGCTCCTGAATCTTTCTACTGCTACTCCTGGTTCTTTCTTAACTGCTGTCTTTCACCCACACCCCTGATCTTAGGGTAGGTAAGATCGTATGCACATACCTAACCTTTTTGGATTATGAGGGCAAAAATTCTCGTGGGTCTCAAATGCAAGTTGCGCATGTCAAAGATCCCTTGGTGATTCTAAAATCGATAAGAGTAGGCTTTGGCCGCCATCCAGGCAAAATTCAAAATTAATTCAGGCAAACTGAAAAAGCTTATTATATTGTGACCTCCGCAGTTGCGAGTGCTGTAAAACACTTAAGATAAAAATAAAACAGTAATCGGAAAAGAGCCTTTAAATAATCTTACTTATGTAACATAAATTATAGCCTTGTGTAAACAGTACCTAAAAATAATAATTCAATATTTTTGAGACATACAATCTGCTAGTCCATGCATGCCAATCTCTCTCATTTTGCCCCAATCCATGCAAATTATTGTGGCCAAAGCATCTCAGAAAATTTTATTTCCCCGAGCTGAACAAATGGGGCTCTTTGGAGGGTCTCAATAACATTTTTACATAGGATTTTGGGTATGCCAAATTGAAGAGAAAAAAAGTCAGTGACATGGGTAACACTTTGCCACCTCAAGTCTCATATAGTAAAAAACCTTGCCATCAAAGGCATTTTGTGGGAAGTCCACAGAAACTGGGTTGTAATTATCGCCGATTGGCATTTTAGGACATGAGTGGAAGTTCAGCGTTCTTGCCGATCGGCGAGATGTGACGACAAAGTGTTAAAGCACTTATAAAAGTTCACCTGCGGAACTGTAAATCCTCATTAACTCCTTTTTTTTTTCTCATTCAGGTTTTAAGAAATTTGTCTGACACGTAAAGATCATCATGAGTGCTGTCCGCACTTGGATGCAGATTTATTTGCTGTGCTTCCTGACTTTACAACAGCAAACAAGAGTGTCTTCAGTTGACCTCAAGATCCCAAGATTTGAGAAATTTGATGAGCTGAGACAGAGGGTTGAGGGACACAGAGCTGCTGACTACCTGCTACTGCCACATATCTACAGGTATGTCACGTGTGTGTGTGTGTGTGTGTGTGTGTGTGTGTGTGTGTGTGTGTGTTTGTGTGTGTGGGTGTGTGTTTGTCTTTGTGTGTGTGTGTGC
>NW_004797751.1:55425-105260 GCF_000002075.1 Aplysia californica
TGTGTGTGTGTGTGTGTGTGTGTGTGCATGTGTGTGTGTGTGTGTGCGTGTGTGTGTGCATGTGTGTGTGCGTGTGTGTGTGTGTGTGTGTTTATGTGTGCCTACTTAAATTTAACTTATTATCTCCAGCAGGCCACTCCCATAGGCTCACAGTTAGAACCGCTGGGCTGGCAGTGGCTCGGTATCCAGGTATATTCCTTTACGATGACTTCAACGTCAAATTATTTTTCGTCAGTTGTCAAAGATAGATATTTCTTTTAGTGGGAGCTGATTCATGAGATGAAGAAGTATCAAAATAGGTTCTCTTACTTCGATTTAGCGACCAATTTAGTGACCTACGTGTCATTTTAAAATTTTATACCGAAAAAGAACCCCGGTAGAGGGGGTTAATTTACTACCCCGCCCCTCCCCGGAGATCAAGAGATCAAGAGTTAATATTATGGTCACCTGTGTAAGAAAACCACTATACGAATGGTCACTTTCTTTTTCTCCCTTGCATATTTTTTACATTATAATGACATTGTGTAAGACATCGACCTGTCTAAGACAACTACTGTTCTCCTCAACTATTTCTTGTATAGTAAGTAATATACCAAAAACCTGTTTTTATTTCTCTAGCCTGTGACACACAAATTGAAGCAATCTTGTAAAAAATACCTTTCTTTTGCACTGATGAAGCAACTTTCAATTTGGCTGATTGTAAGGTATGTTTTGTTGTGCAAGGACTTATATTGAAAATTCCTTAAAAAAATTTTTTTTTTTTACGGTAGGCTACTCGCGAACTTGAAAGTAAAAACTTTTGTAAAATCTAAATGACGTATTCTAGAGTTGGTTAGGTGATGTCGTCTTTTTCATATTAAATGTTTGTTTGGATCTTATTTGAGTTTAACATTGGTTTGCTGATGTTGTCTTTCTGATATTAATTTCACGTTTCTTTTGGTTTTATTTGAGTTAACATTAGTTAGTTGATGTTGTTTTCTTTTATATAAATATAAATCAAGTATGTTTCTTTGGGTTTTATTCAAGTTAAATGAAGCGCTCGTCTTATTTTAAAAACAGTTCACAGACTACTTAAAGTTCCGCTTTGGAAAGGCACAGACTGCATTTATTTCTTTGAGCTGGATTTGGAGAACGAGGGATATCTCACTACGGACAAAGCTGAGAGTTTTCAACTCAAATGAGAAGTCAGTCTTGTTGTATGGATGTGAGACGTGGAACGCATCTCAGATGTTCATAAAGAGGATCCAGGTTTTCTTGAACAAGTGTCTGAGGAAGCTACTGAGGATCAGATGGAAAGACAGGATCACCAACGAGGAAGTATTAAGAAGAACGAGACAGAGCTCAGTCAGAGTTGAGGTGGAAAGAAGACGTTGGCGATGGATTGGACACCCTTTTACGAAGTCAAGCGGCTGCATAACAAGGAAAATGCTAGATTGGAACCCATAGGGTAAAAGATCAAGAGGAAGACCACATGGAACCTGGAGAAGAGTCACGGAAATGGATGTACAGAAAAGTGGGAAGACATGGAGTGACGTCAAGCGACTAGCCCAGGATAGGGAAAGGTGGAAAGTGTTTGTTCGTGGCCTATATCCTGATCCAGAGTGAGAAAGGCAATGATGATGATGACAGACTTCTTGTATACTTTTTATACTGAGCTGTAGGTCTTTGAATATTCGAATTTGTGTCCTATGCATATATGGCTACAAGTGTCTAGCCCCCTTCAGATGCTGGTCAGCGGAGAGAACCACAGTTATCATATAACGGATTTTTGAACAATGGTTTTGATTTGTGAAGGAGTTAGTCTGTAGCTCTGCCCTAACTCTTATTCGAATTGTTTAAATGTGGTGTCCATGGCATAGTGGTTACTAAAGTTAGGCTCTCAGACTCGAAACAGTAAGGTTGTGGGTTCAAATCCCACGAGGGGCAGGATGATGTGTCCTTGCAAAAGGTTTTTTAACACCAATTTTTCTCATGTCACCCAGGTGGGAATGGGTGCCCAGCTATAGGCTGCAAATGATGTTGTTAGTTTGTTAATGTTTGAGTGCTTAATAATCTTTTGGCTCTGTATGCTTCCCGAGAAGCCAAGAGTGTTTCTGAGTATTCTTGGGTCTTCTAGGGTAATAATAATATAATATAGTGTAACGCTCGAGAGCTTGCAGTTATGTGGCGATATATACTATGCAAATGCTATTTATTTATAATTAAATGTTCTATTTTTTTCCTGTCTCCTTAGGGCATTTATAAACGCTGGGTCCCCTTTGTCTACTATGTCAAATGTCTCTGTGTCGGGGAACTGCCTCAGCAACTTGAAGTATTACTACACAGCTTTACAGAGGAGGAAAGCTTGGGCATGGAAAAGTAAGTGACACAGTCGACATCTGAGGGGTTAGATGTGGTGTCAGTGGCCTAGTGGTTAGGCTCTCAAACTCGCAACCGTAAGGTCGTGGGTTTGAATCCAGTCAGGCGCCTGATGTTGTGTCCTTGGGAAAGGAACTTCACACGAATTTTCCTCACTTCATCCAGGTGAAAAAAGGTACCCAGCTTTAACAGTGAAAGATCTTGTTGGTTTGTTAGTGTTTGAGCACCTGAAATCTGCAGCTTGCACTGTATGCTTCCCGGGAAGCCGAGAATGTTTCTGAGTATTCTAGGGTCTGCTAGGGTAATAATAGAGGTGAAGCGTAAATGAATGTTTCTGTGTTTCTTTATTAACGAAATAACCAGTTGAAACCAATATGATTGCTTTAAAATCAGCTGCTTCTGTTGCATGCCGTGAACAAACGTATAATTGCTTGTTATCCAATCACTCTTATATTGTCACCACTAACAACAATAGTAACCTAACACCTAATTCAAATTTCTTTAAGGCTCAGCAAAGTATATGCCCGTTCCCAAAGTACTTTCTTTATGAAACTTTTCTTGTAAAATGGTAAAAGGTTAGAAAAACAAAAAAGAACTCATGGAAACTGTAGCTGAGAGTGCTAAAATACTCTCCAAGCCCTGACAATAGGATGAAAGTTCATGATACACTTTCCCAGGAGACCCAGTAACCAACTGTCCATTTTCTTGCTAATTTTACCTCTGACACTAGGCGACCCTTACCTCCTGCAATGGCAGATATCTCAACTATTTAATATAGATGGGCAATTTTTTCACCTTAAGTCTAAAGCAAAGCAAATGAACAAAAAAAAAAGCTTTAAGATAATACGAATAACTGTATATGTCCAAAAATCGAAGAGCGCCTGATTCCACCGTGTTGTGACATATTTTGTACTAAGTTCTCTCTTCTCTCTCTCTCTCAGTGTATGATGCTACTGGCAAACAGTCCTCGGGTGTGTTCTTGGGAGCCACGACCTGGACCGGCAACTACGAAGAATGTCTCGACCACTTCATCAACTACCAGCGCATCCGAGGCCTGAACCAGCGTCCAGAGAAGGTCACGGACGTTGGCCCAGTGACCCCTCATTACTGCAGCGTGCACATGACGCATGCCCCATGGATGCCACAAGTGATCGATGCATATGTAGGTAGATCAGTGGAATAAAGATGTTGTCTCTTGTATGGTGGGAAGGGATTGTTATAGAACTGGGTTTGCGAAAAAGAATCTAAACTACCCTAGGATCAGGAAGTGAAGGGAACACGAAAAAAAACCCTGAAGGCACTGGAATATCTCATATTCCCGTTGATTTCTAGAGATTGCAGTCTCTACTTACCATCGCTTGATTTTGAATTCCTTTTTTTTCTTTTTTCTTTCCTCTTATATATTGAGGGAAAATCAGTTTTAGAATTTAGCTCTTATGACAGGTCATGGAGGTGAGAGGAAAAATATTATGAAAAATTAGAGAAGTTTAAAACTCTTTTCACATTCGAATCTTACACTTTTGAGTGTTATTTAAATTAAACTTGAAAGCAAATGTTGTAAATTAATTGTTGTGAAATTATTTTTGCTTCAAGACTAAAACCACCCATATATAATATTGTCACCCTTGTGATAAAACCATTGAATTCTCAGCAGAGTAAATTTTACAATAGAAGCAAAAAATCTGTTCGATATTGCTATTCAGCAACATGGTGGCCGGTGGGATGTTTGGCTTTATTTCTAACATTCTAACATAAGAGCATTTCTAATCGAAATACAGACCTGTCTTTGATTAAGCATATGAACAGGATAATAATTACTATTAATTCATGAAAGTAAAATATTTGTTCTTGTTTTTGTGGGTTAGCCGGTCATATTGCAATGGTGACAATATGGACTAAAACAGATGGAAGTGTCAAACATTATAAGGCTCACCCTGTTTTACTAACCAATTGGTGTTATTTACATTTACGTAGGATAAGGCATGCGAGGGGAAAAAAGTCTTTGCTTCAAGACTGTTTACTTCAGTGTCTCAGCTGTGATTTTATGACTTTGTCGGTTGCATTTCTCTTTGATTTTTGCTTCTGTTGAAGTGTTATGATCTTATTCATGAATTGTGCAATTGGTATTGCATGTTCAAGTTCTCATGGGTGGTTGGAGGCTGCCACTAGTACAATTTACTTCTTTACCATTCTTGTATTTCAAAAAAAATTCTGTCTGTCAGTCTTGCTTTCTCCCATCGCTAAGTTATGTGTTGATGTGGTGATGTACTTCTCTTGATTCAAACTCAAAGCTCTCAAAGCTGAAGAACCAATAGTGGCTGGTTGATGGGTGCTCTGGTGTGGTTTGTTTCTTCTTTCCTATCAAACATCTATTGTTCTTATCTCCCCTTCTTCTTTTTCATGTTTGTTACTCTCTTGTGACACCTCTAATCTTCTGGCGCTCATATGACCTTATGCAGTTGCGAGCGCAGTAAAATCTCTACTAAAACAAAACTAAACAGAAGAACCAATAGCTTCCAGTTTAGTTTCCATGTTGAAAGATGTCATGGCGTTTAAGTTTAGTCTTTTAACTGTGGAAAAATTATATAATTTTAAAAAACATTATCACCCATGGTTTCTCTCTGTCCTTATCTTAGGATAACTGTGTCTTGAAATTGGGTATCATTTGCAATCTCTTGGATCTACTCTGATTACTGCTGTTTCACATCACTATGAATTATACTCCTATTTCAGAAGCATGTCAATGTGAGTTGAATTGGCAAAAAACGCCTGGGTTACTTTGCTTTATAAGCTTTAATGCATCCAATGGGGTTTCAAAAGACGCGTATGCCTTTCGACTTAAAGCTAATGTGCTTTGATCAAATTAAAATTTTTTAATACATACGCCTAAGAAATCAAGATGTGCTTTTTCAAGATATTATTTTGAAAATGTATGCTTTGTAGCTTGTCCTTCAGTGGGTTGAGGTGTTTGTTTGTATGTGGTGGTGTTTGGGATGGGAAGGAAGAGGGAGAAAGGGCTGGAGATAATAAATAACCCCACTCTTTCAGAAACCGCCCTTTCAGTGGCGAAATGTCAATAATGAACATCTCTGCTTGATGCACAAGTGTGACAATTAGTTTGGTGAATTGTTTGCCTTCTTCCTTCTGCTTTCTTATGGTTCGAAGTGAACTGGCATCTGTTGTAAGTGTAATGGTTAGGCTCTTTGACTTGAACTCAGAAGATGTGATTTAAATTCCTGAGGTGCAAAGTTTTTTAAAATCTCGTACAGTCGAATCTGCCATAAAAAAACCTGTACAAATGATCATTTCCTGCTCCTAAATTGTATATTTTTCAACGCATGCTGGCAGCAACTGGTAGGCTCAAGCAGACAACCTCTTAAATGATTTTGGGGAGGGGGGGGGGGAGACAGCTGAAGGCTATCTCGCTTATTAGCTCTTCAAATAAAATCCACAATCAAATGTGAGAAAAAAAAGTTTGTTTTCATAGATACGGTGCCATATTGGATTTTGTTGACATGTCTTACTTAATTAATATCGCACTTATTTTTCATGGAAATAAATTGGTTTTTTTGCATGCTTCTTGGCTAACAATAGATCTACAAAATCTGTGTGATTAATTTTTCCTAAACGTACTAGAAAGTTTTGAATGAATTTTTTCCTGAGGTTATAGTTTTCACATTTGCAAAAAGTCCGTGAAAATCCACCCTCGAAACACCACCAACAAAAAACTATTCTATGTATTAAAAATCCATCTCTCAGGTTTTTAGTATTACATCTTTTCTTCATTCTGTGAAAATTTTGTGAAGATTGGATAAAAAATTGGGGAGGTATATAAAAAAGTATATAGAAAAACCCTTTTCCGAGAAAATGGGCGATAAAGGAAAATAAAAGATTGACTTTATGAGGAAATGGTGGTGACAAACATGCCCGGTATGGGAACAAATAAGACTTTAGGGGGTTCTTGTGCAATGAAATAGTTGTAAGAAAGGATGAAGAAGCTCTAAATGCCTTCAATTTAAAATCTATAGTTTTGAGCCGAGCCGAATGTGGACTTTCGAAGTGCCCCCTCCCCCCCCTTTAAGAAATGTTTGTGGGGCATACGATGGCTACATTCTTTATAATCCTTAGTAGCCCTGGAAACATAAATAGCGCCTTGGCTCTTATGTGACCATAAATTGCATCAATAGCATTTGTGAGGCAGCGTGGTGGAATCAGGCGCTCGTCAAAATAATCAAAGTGAAGAAACTTGCATTTTTCCACAGGTTTGTTAATTTTTATCAAATTTTTGTTTTTTGGCTCAACACCTTTCATGCCTATTAAAGAACTCATTTCTGTGTGGATTTTTCTGAAAAGCGTTGATTTAAGGCACAAAAATATAACTTTTCAGTTTCCGTGGACTCTTAAGCTAAGGAAATAACTCATCTTTGGCGGCCAGTTTCTCTCTAATTTTACCTCTGAAAACAGGTGACCCCCACCTCGTTCTTTCGCAAATATCTCATCTTGTATTCAAGATAAATGGATATTGTTTTCATCCAAATAAAGACAAGAGAATAAGCTTTAAGGTGATACAAATAACCCTACATACCCCAATTGACGAGAGCCTGATTCCACCACGCTACTTCACATTTTAAGACGAATACTTTAACTAACAAAACCAAACTATTCCCTAAAAATTTGAGCTGAATTTACTTTCATCTAATTGGGAATTAAAAGTTTCTCTTCCAAATTGTTCACATGTTTTTTCGAAGTATGTTAGTGAAGCTTACTGTGAATTTGTGCTTCAGTCTTTTACAGTTTTCAATAATGTAATAATAATAATAATAAATTGTTTAATACTTGACGAAATGCTCAATGTGCATTACAATGAAGAAAATAGATAAGCAAACACATGCGGAATCTAGAGGAATTAAAAATACAACCTCTACTTGAAGAACTACACACAGTTCGACATACACTGGTACATTTAGGTTTTTGCAAGCTTGTTTTTGCAAGCTTGTTTTTGAAGCCGCTTGGGAGTTGCATCTTTTGGGATACTTGACGTTATAGGAATCTTGCTTTTTTTTCATGCACAGGATTTACAGGTTCGCAGCTGGTATCAGTTTTTGTTCTTCTTAATTAAAGTGCTTTTAGTCTTCTGTCTGTATATGTTCACGTCTGTGTGTCCCAGTAATTGCAATCGTTGCATTAGAAACCAACATAGATGAGGCTTATTTTTGTTGAAATGTGCATCCTCAAGTATAGTTTTTTCTTTTGTCTCAAAATTTGAGAGAATGTAGCTCTTGATATTGCACATTAGTGTTGATGCTGAAATGAAAAGAAAAAAAATCTACTTTGATTGAGTGTGCCTTCAGTATTATTGTTTGCATACACACACACACGCACACACACACTCACACACACACACTCACACACACACACACACACACACACACACACACACACACACTCACACGCACTCACACACACACACACGCACTCACACACACACACACACACGCACACACACACACACACACACACGCACACACACACACACACACACACTCACACACACACACACACAAATACTCAAGTAGCACATAATTTGTTGTTAACACTGCAAAACGCTCAATGGCTTTGTTTATATAATATGTGTATGCATGGCTCCACAGTTATTGTGTTACTGTGTTTATGTAGGTATGGGGATCAGTTTATATGTATGTCTTTTCATGTGTGAGGGAGTGTGAGTGTGTTCGTGTGTGTGTGTGTGTGTGTGTGTGTGTGTGTGTGTGTGTGTGTGTTCATGTGTGTGTGTGTGTGTGTTCATGTGTGTGTGTGTATGTGTTCATGTGTGTGTGTGTTTGTGTGCATTCATGTGTGTGTGTGTGTTTGTGTGCTTGTATGTGTGTGTGTTCATGTGTGTGTGCTTGTGTGTGTGCTTGTGCGTGTGTGTGTGTGTGTGTGTGTGTGTGTGTGTGTGTGTGTACTTGAGCGTGTAACCCCCCCGGAGCGGTGCCACTGACTGAAATGTCTTTAGGCCATTTCCAAAGGGGGGGACATTAACATCTCGAGTTTTTATGCACAGTAGAATTGTAATTGTAAATAGGCTGATACATCAATGTCATTATGCTCATAACTGTGCCTGACCTGCAACAGGGAACTGCTAATTTTTCTTTCCTAATCCTTACTATCGTCATTTTCCCTCTAATTCTTTTGTATGTTTTTCACACTTTTGTGACCCGTTATTTTTGGGGTGCCTTGATAGTCGAAGCTCACTTTGTTCTGTTAAAGCTAGAGAGGTGAGCAGAGTAAGTCTGATTCCCTGTAAGGACTTATCTGTTGACATCCACCCCTTGGTGCTCATATGACCTTATGCAGTTGCGAGCACAGTAAAACCTCTACTAAAATTAAAACTTGTGTGTGTATGTGTGTGTGCATGTGTGTTGCTTGCTCTTGATGGACATGTGCTGTGTAATATATTGCATGTCTTGACCTCATGCCGTGTATTTTATGTTGTTACTCTGCAGTTATCGTTGTGAGCCACTGACTGGTATGGCTTTTCTGTTTCCACTTTCTTATAAAGATTTCTTGCTGTTTATTTTCCTATGTTCCACATGCTTTGTAATAATATCTTTGTGACATTAAGCTTCTTCTGTTCACCTCTGTCTATAGTGTAATGCTTAGGCTCTCCGCTGTTACAGTGTGAGTGGTTGGTGGTTGCTCTGTTGTCCTTTGCTCCTTCTCTCCTGTCAAATGTCTATCATCCTTATCTCTCGTTCTTTTTTGTGTTTGTTACTCTCTTGAAACACTTTTAATCTTCGGCCGTTATATTACCTATTTGTGTTGATAGTACTGTAAAACACTTACTAAAACAAAGAAAACAAAGTTGATGCTCTCATGGGTTCAATTCCTTCTTTTGGAATCATTTTATCAAGCGTTTTTTGCTGGCAGGTGGTTGGAGGGTGCCACTGGTAGGTACTCCTCCTTTACTTTCCCTCTGTTGTTTCTGTCAGTCGGTCTTACTTTTTTTTAGCACTAAATGACCGTTATTGTGTGGATGTGCTTCCCTTTACTAAAAGAAACAAAAGAAACAAGCTTTTCTTGCTGTTTACTGGGATGTATTGTATTGTGACTTAAATTATGTCGTTGAAAGTGTAAAAGTGTCACAATCATTTACTCTTCTTCAACTAAAAAGACATGACTCTTAAGAGGTTTAATTCATTATCGTGGCTGTGTTTTTGTATTAGAAGTATGTCATTTATTTAAAATACTCCAGAGTTATAATCTTTTAAAGACTTTTTTATTGCATTAAAGTTTTACTTAATTTAATGCATGTTTCTTTGAAAGAAATAAAAATAAATCACACCTTTTTTTAGACCAAAAAAATGCAATTTTGCAGTTTTAAAGGACACTTCAAGCTTTGTAAGTCGCCAAACTTGGGCAGCCATCTTCTCAATGATTTTACCTCTGGCACCAAGCGACCCTGACCTCCTTCAAATCACAAGTATCTCGAATTCTATTCAAGATATTTTTGTCATCAAAAGCCAAACAAAGGAACAAATTTTAAGATTGTACCAATAATTCCAGACGCCTAAAAATTGACGTGCCTGAATCCACTGTACCATGACCCCCTTGGGCGGTGCTGCTGACTGAAGTGTCTTTAGGCCATTCCCAAATGGTTGGACCTTAACATCTTGAGTTCTTATGCACAGTAGAATTGTAAATGAGCTGATTCATCAATGTCATGCTCATAACTGTGCCTGAAGTGCAACAGGGAACTGTTGCTTTTTCTTTCCTAATGCTATCGTAATTTCTCCTCTACTTTTTTGTTTGTTTGTTACACTCTTGTGACCCGCTATTTCCGGGGTGCTTTGATAGTCGAAGCAGACTTTGTGCTGTTGAAGGGAGAGAGGTGAGATGAGAAAGCCTGATTCCCTGTAAGGACTTCTCTGTTGACATCCACCCCTTGGCGCTCATATGACCTTATGCAGTTGCAAGCGCCGTAAAATCTCAACAAAAAAAAACTACAAAAAACGTACCATGACACAAATGTTGTACAGTATGGGATGGATTAGCAAAAAAAAAGCAAGTATTAGATCTATGTCTTTTTCTTCATACAAACATAATGCAAGGTCTTTTGAAATTTTTGGTTTTGTTTGTTTTGTTTTTTTCGAGGATTTTGTATTACCTACACGCTTTTATAGTCCTAAGACGTTGAATGCTAACTGTGCTAACGTTTTTTTCTTTTCTCTTGTTTAGCAATTGCCCTTTCCAGTCCCTTACAGCCCCTTCATTGTGGATGTGTGTGTTCCTCAAAATTGCTCAGAGTTGGATATACATCAAATTGTGAATGCATGTGAGTCCTTGCTATGGCTGTTTTGTGTTTGTTTCAGTTTACAACCTACGTCTAGAAATGAACATGTTTCATTTTCTTTTTAAAATGAAAGTGTTTTACACCGTCATCAATACAATTTGGATCATTTAAGAGCTTGGCTTCCAACCCTGCCTGTCAGGGCCAACCCAGGCTTTGAGGAATACAACATCCCAGCAGAAAGACTGAGATACTCGATCAAATTTCTCCCCTCTCCGGAAACAAACTTAGGTCTCTTGCATGAGAAAGCAAAGTACCCTACTGCTACACCACAGACACTGATGTGGCTCTTTTGTGTTTGTCTGAGTAAGAAAATCTTGCCATTTTAGAGTTCTGTGATTAGAATTACAGCATTTTGGAGACAAGATGCATCGACCCTGTCTGTGAAGATCAACCTGGGCTGTGAATGATTTAACATCCCAACAGAAAGTGGAGATCTGGATTAAAATTCTTGTTTGTTGGGAATCAAACTCGCTTCTCCTGTGTGTGATGGTGAAACACCTTACGGTTACACCTAAAATGCAAATTTTCATTGAGAGACGGAAGCTGCAATAATTGTATCTTTAACTGTTGTAAAGCATAGTCACAACTTTTTGTCTTTCAGTGCAAGGAGACTATTCGTTTTTAATACAAAAATCTGAAAGCAAATTGAATACAACTGGGTGCCGTAGGAATTTGTAAATCATAGGAGCTTTCTGTTGGTGGAAGTCACAACTCAGAAATATTTTTGAGACTTTACTTTGTTTGAGAGATATCAATGAGATAGCTTAACAGCTAGAACAATCAGTTCAGTGTAATGGAGAGAATAGTTATCAATTTTCCAGTGTTCACTGCTTCTTCCATTTCTTTTTAGCTTTAGTTGTGTCTGAATCTTTTTACTCAGGTGAAATTTGGCCGTTTCCCAACTTACTTGCATTTTAAAAGTGTTTTCGCTCAAAAGGTTCAAAACTGTTTTCTTAACCCTATCCGTACATTGTGTTTTACTATCGTATCCATACGACGTGGGAAACTCTGTGCCATCACTGTCCAAAGAGGAAATTTACTCGTTAATTCGATCTGTACTCTTTGCATAGCAGTCTGTCAAAATAATTTTTGTGAGAAATACTGAAAGTTTTCAAAGAGATCTTCATACTAGAAGTATTCTAAAATGTGAGGAAAACAACCGCGGGGTTCAAAATGACCCCAGGGCGTACGGATAAGGTTAAAAGGTTTTATTCAGAAAATAACATTGCCTCTAGTATCAATCTTAGCCATTGCTTTTTTGCATGTATGTACAGCAAATAAATATACATAAGGATTTTGTAAAAAAAAATTCCTTTTTTTTCTTCTCTGTCTCAGTTTTGAAATTGGATTACAGTGGCGACAACATTACAGTGTCATCAGTAACGTGTCATCACCGTCGTCCGATCTCAGAGGATGTACCAGCTCTTCTGTCAGCGTGAGTCTGAGTCCTTCCGTGTTGATTATAGGACAAGTTGTGCTGTATAAGTGGATTATAGGACAAGTTGTGCAGTATTAGTGGATTATAGGACAAGTTGTGCAGCATTAGTGGATTATAGGATAAGGTGTATTGTTTATTAAATTGTAGGATAAGGTATACAGTATAATCAGATTGAAGAATAAGATGAACATTTTGATAGGATTATAGGCTCAGATGTACATTATTGTTTGATTGTAGGATAAGATGTACATTACTATTGTATTAAATAGTTTGTTTTAGTAGACGTTTTACGGCTCTTGCAACTGCATAAGGTCATATGAGCACCAGTGGGTGGATGTCAACAGAGAAGTCCTTACAGGGAATCAGGCTTACTCTGCTCACCTCTCTAGCTTCAACAGCACAAAGTCTGCTTTGACTATCAAGGCCACCCGGAAATAGTGGGTCACAAAAGTGTGACATACATACAAAAGAAGTAGAGGAAAATGACGATCGTAAGGATTAGGAAAGAAAAAGCAGCAGTTCCCTGTTGTAGTTCTGGCACAATTATGAGCATGACATTGTTGGATCAGCCCATTTATGATTCTACTTTGCCTTAGAACGAGAAATGTCCCTCCTTTGGGAATGACCTAAAGACACTTCAGTCAGTGTCTCCCCCCCGGGGGGTGTTTTAAATAGGATAAGGTGTACTTCATTGTTGGATTTATAATATGGTGTACATGATGCCAGGATTATAGGATATAAGGACAAAAGCATTATTATTGGATAAGATGTGTATTATTTTCATGAATTCATTTCTTTTTGTTTCACGACGAAGCAGCACTGCTGTAAATAGGTAATAAAAGAATGGCTGTCTGCCAGCCCCTTATCGTTTAATGATTGCAAATTGTATGGATTTTTGGGTGTAGAAGATTTACATACGCACATAAACAGTCAATCAGCGCCTGCAGTGATTGTCTCTTTCACATTAGATCCAGTTCTTCCAGAACTGAACCTTTAAGCATTTTAGTAAAAGTGTTACGGCACTTGCAACACAATTAGGTCGTATAAGTGCTGAAGATTTGAGGTGTAACTGGAAAGAAACTTGCTAACAAAAGAAGGGGTAAGGAAAAGATAAGAATGATAGATATTTGATAGGAAAGAAGGAACAAACCACACCAGAGCACCTGGCAATCACCCACAATAAACCTTAAAGCAGTAGGTTGCGAGTTCTTCAGTATCACTGCTGAGCTCCAAACACCACTTGTCATCATCTTAACTGAATAGGCCTAACTATTACTAAAAGAGGTGTATCATACTGTGTATTGTACTCTGCATTCATTATCTTTTTTGTCTCACTACCTCCAGGATCTTCTTATTTCTTCTCCTGACCCTCGTCGTCTTGGGAACAGCTTTCGACATATTCCGACGGCGCCGCAAGCTGAGAGTAAAGTATGGGCCTGAGATCACCATTGGTTACGACGAAGAGACGGATAAGTTTGGCGTCCTAAAGATTCTGCTGACACCCAGGTATTGATGTTGGGAAAGTTATAGCAAGCGGTTTTCCCAAAAGTAATAATAATAAAACAGTGAAAATAGGATGCAATGAACTCGGATTCAAGAAAATGAGACAGATTCCCTGGAGGGGGGGGGGGGTGGGGAAGGAGGGGGTTGTACTTATTAAAATCTACAAAGATGTCTCAGATCACATAGAGAAGCAAACTTGGATTCAATGAAGTCGTTTGTCGGGTAACCCCCCCCCCCCCCCCCGCGTTGATGTGGCTTCTCCCGCTGCAGAGCGTGATACTCTCTACTCTATTCCAAGGGACCATCGACCACACATGCGCCATGGATCATCACACGATAAGGTTAGCCTATTGTATACATCTTATGCGACCAGTCAGAAGCCTTCTTTCACACCAGTGCATGCGTTGATGACATGCGCATAAGACATGATGTGTCCTGGCGTGTGCTGAGGTTGGGACAGGCTGGAAACGACAAATAAAGTTTTTGGGACACCTGAACAGACATAACATAAAGGTCTTGAACATCTAGCTCTCACTGGCAAAATTGAAGGCAAATGAGGAAGGGGTAGGCTCAGAGCAACCTACTTAGGGAACCTAAACAAATTGGTAACGAGGAAAGATCAGGGAAATGTAGAGCATCCGAACAAAGGAATGAATGGAGAACCTTGATCGCCGATGTCTGTCGCAGATCTGGCACTGGATGGTGATGATGTCCCACGTTCCGCAATGAGAGGTTTGAGGGTATTATTAGATATACTACACCAAATCCAGCCACACTTGATGTAATTTTGTTTTTTTGTTAGATAATCTGATGTTATAACGTTGAGTGTCCTTGAGTGGGTTTAGAAAAAGTTTGCAAGTTTACTTACTTAGAGAAACAAGGACCAGCTCGATGTGATCTTCCTGATGCATGAAGAAATCAGGGGGTTGAACTTTATTGTTGCTATTTCTTTTTCATCCAGGAAAAGAAAAGGTCGTCGTGGGACGTTGTCTTCCTCAGAGCTCCTGGACAGCACCCTGATCAAGGACACTCAGCTGAACGGTAGCTCGACGGACCGCCACACCTCCTCTCGTCGACGGACTGTCTCAGAATGTGCCTCGGGAGATCCGGCCACAAGGCCACTGTTCCAGCGCATGTCTAGTGCCCCGGCCCACGCGGATCTGCAAGTGAGGGCTTTTTTTTTTCTTTTCAGTCCATGTCCCATTTTTAGGTGCCATACCCATGATCCTGATGGTTCCTATAGGAACACATAATGCGGAAAGAAGCATTAGAGAATATTGTAACAACAGGCAAGTTTGATGGAAAGAGAGGCAGAGGCAGACAGAGGGAAAAGATACTGGACAAGATGACAACATGGCTAGGAGCAGCAAGAACAACAGACACCATTGCTGCAGGGCAAGGCAGAGTGAAGTGGAGGTCCATGATTGCCCACGCCAGTCGGCAAGGCACCGGATGATGATGATGAGTTGTCATAAGAACTGCATTTGTCGATTCTTAATTGTTTTTGTTAGTTACTGACCCATATAGGCCTCCTCAGTATTTTATTAATCTAATTAATGCAACCGGAGTCGAGAAATTGTGCTTATTTTAATTCATACATTCATCACTTCTTTATGGGACAGTTCCCTGCTCTTTGATGAAAAAACATAATACTCTGTACCAACTTGATACTGCAACATGCAGATTAACCCTATCCGTATGCCTTGGGGTAATTTTGTACCCCTGGGGCTGCATTCTTCACATTTTAGAATACTTCTAGCGCGAAGATCTCTTTGAAACTTCCTGTATTTCTCAAAAAATCATTTTGACAGACTGCTGTGCAAAGCGTACAGATTCGATTAACGAGTAAATTTCCTCTTGGGAAAGTGGTAGCACAGAGTTCCCCATGTCATATGGATACGATAGTAAAACATGAAATACTGATAGGGTTAAATAGCCGATGGAGAAGCAACTGGTTTTTATCGAAGTTCTGCCTTCTTGTGGAGATTTCTTAAAAAGTGTTTTTTACACCTTCATCGACACAGTTTAGATTACTTTTTGTGGAGACAGAACCATATTATTTTTGGGATATGAAATGTATGGATGATAATCCTCTGTGTGCGGCAGCCACTTTTCTCTGAATTTTTCCCGAATTTTGGAACTTATTTTATGGTTCAAACTCTCTTTGTACTTTTGCCCTGAGTTTTAGGCATTTATTTCCCCTGTCGACAAGTATGAAATCCTCTCATTTCTTGAAGTTGTGCAACAGTAGAGAAGCCATCTCTCCTTGTGAAAATCATTGTACCTAAATTACAGTTTAGGTCAACCCTTACGAACTTTTGTGTTTATTTTGTTGTGGTTTGTGCTCTCAGATAAAGGCACATATGGCTACTTTAACTAATTATTTACTTAGGCACGCCCTCAAAAGCTATGCTTTACAGCACAAATGTCAAACTCAAGGATCATGGGCCTCATTTGGTGTGGTGAACAATCATATCTGGCCTGTGAGAGAATTTAAGGTAGTCCATTTTGAGAAATTCTATTACTCAGAACCTCACACAAAACATAAACAAACTTGTTGCCAGGAAAAGTTACCAAAATTTCAACTTTGACCAACAGGTGTAAGGGGGAATATTGGTTTGTCTTGATTTATTATTACATGTATTTTAACTTTTGTTTGTTTTAATACATATCATTCTTTATAAAAGATTTAGTTTCCCCACTGTTCAATGAGTGTTTATCCAGTTCGCCCTGCAAGTGTAACTGTAGTTTGGCCCCCAAAGTGAATGAGTTTTACACCCCTGTTTTAAAGTCATTGACCCTTTGTGTAAACAGTGCTAAAGTAAAACTGTTCTGTGTGAGCACTAAATCATGCTCAATGCTTTTAGGGAATCATTTTTACAGACACTGGCGTTTGTGGTATTGTAGTTATGCTCCCTGTCATTACATGCAGAAGACATGAGTTTGAATCCTGTGTGTGGAAGAATTTTTTTTAGAGCCTCTAAGTCTTTCTTTCTGCTGAGACAATGTATTCCTCTCAGCCTGGGTTGACCCTGATAAGCAGAGTTGAAGCCCACTTCCTAAATGATCTAAATGAATTATGTTGATGGAGGACATGAAACCCCTTTTTTTTTTTCAAAAAGAAAGAAAAAAAATCTGTAGACAGCGTGATTCATATAATTTATCCTTTTGGGTTATTTACCAGGACATCCCAGAAGACATTGAGATAAAAACGCTGTCAGAGCGCGTGGTCAGTCCAGCGACCGCTGCGCTAGGTTCCGGCTCAGTGATGAGCGATGATGAGTCAACGGGTTTCTCGTCTGACCCGAGTGTGGCAGAGATAGGGGAGAGCCGGGGCAATGTGCCTGCGCTGTCAGACTCTGACGGCAGCTGTAGCCCTGTTCCATGTGAGAGAGAAGCTGGATATAATCGGAAGGCCAGTATTATTGAAGTGCGGCCGTCTCACCGAGTGAAAAAACTCACTTCTTCGGGTATGTGTTGATCTTCGAGTACGACGTGTTGATGGTTCTGTGTGTTGTTGTCGTTGTGTTATTGTCATCAAGTTAAGGTATCACTGTGCCATCTGTGGGTGGTTGACGGGTGCTCTGGTGTGGTTTGCTCCTTCTTTCCTATCAAACTTCTATCGTCCTTGTCTCCCCTCCTTCTTTTTTGTGAATGTTACTCTCTTGTAACACCTCTAATATTCGGCACTTATATGACCTCCTTGTGTTGCAAGTGCCATAAAACTCTTACTAAAACTAAAGTAAACTGTGTCATCTTGTAGATTTTTTTCTTCAAATTGTTGATGTGTCTCAGTGTTGTTGTCAGTGTATTGATGTGATGATTGTTGATGTTTCGCTGTGTCCCGTTGTTGTCTTTCATTTCATGATATCATTGTTGATGAAACAATACAATGAGAAATACTGAGTGAATCTTGGTATTATTGTTGTTGTTGTTTTCACAGTGTCATAATGAAACAACACAATCAGGTAAACTGAGCTGAAGTTGGGGGACTTCCACAGTTTGATTGTTCTTTGAAACTGCAAATTTATATTATTTGTGCCTTTGATCGTCAGTTTGGAATTTTAAAAAAAATGTATACATATAAGGTGTTGAACCAAAAAAAAGAACTCCTTATAAATTGCCCCAATGGGCTGAAAATATCGGTCTCTTCAAATTAATTATTTTGACAAGCACCTGATTTCACCACAATGCAACTCATATTTCTTTTTTTTTTAAAATTTTGCAGAAAACCTGTTCACAGATCTGCTGCTTTCGTTTTCGTTCCGGAAGAACACACGACACATCCTGGCTGAGGGCTCAGGGGACACGCTGTTCTGCCTCAATGGTGTCCGTGTCCTCAGCATTACCTGGATTGTACTGGGAAATGTCTATGGAATTATCTATCAGAATCCTGCAGTTGTAGGTGGGTGGGCTTTGCATGTTTGTGTGTCTGACACATTTCTCTTTGAACAATAGGGGGCTTTCATGGTCTGTCTAGTGGAACTTTGTCCGCCTCTCATTCAGTCAGCCTCAACCCTGATCTCATGGTAAGTAAGATCGAACACCTAGCCTTCTCGGGTAGGGGCAAACAAATTTTGGTGGTCCTGTGTGCAAGCTGCGCTCATTAAAGATCCCTTGGTGGTCCAAAAATTGATAAATGTAGGCTTCGGTCATCATTTGGGCAAAAGTCAAAATTAATTCATACCAAACTGAAAATGTTTAATGTGTCATGTGCGCTCAAATGACCTTATGCAGTTGTAAGCGTCGTAAAACTATTGCCAAACAAATATCTTTGTACAATATTGCCTCACCATTCCTCTCCCCCTGCTGCTTTCCTTTTCCTGAATCACATTCGACACGTCCTGGATTGTACTGGGAAATGTCTATGGAATTATCTATCAGAATCCAGCAGTTGTACGTGGGTGGGCTTTGCGTGTTTGTGTGTGTGGCGCATTTCTCTTTATACTCTAGGGGGCTCTCGTGGTCTATCTAGAGGTACTTTTTTCGTCTCTCATTTAGTACTGTCTTGCAGTCACAACCCTGATCTAAGTGTTCTAAGGGTAGGTAAGATCAAACACCCAGCCTCCTCGGATAAGGGCGAAAAAATTTCAGAGGTTCTGTGTGCAAGCGGCACACATTAAAAATCCCTCAGCATAACCTGGATTGTACTGGGAAATGTCTATGGAATTGTCTATCAGAATCCAGCAGTTGTAGGTGGATGGGCTTTGTGTGTTTGTGTGTCTGGCACATTTCTCTTTGTACAGTAGGGGGTTCTCGTTGTTTATGTAGAGGTACTTAGTTTACCTCTCTTTCAGTGCTGTCTTTCAGCCACTATCCTGATCTTAGAGTAGGTAAGATCAAACACCTAGCCTTTTTGGATAAGGGTGAAAAAACATTGGAGGTCTTGTGTGCAATCGGCGCACGTTAAAAATCCCCTGATGGTCCAAAAATCCATAAGAGTTAGCTTCGTTCGCCACCCAGGCAAAATTCAAAATTAGTTCCTACCAAACTGTTTATGCTTAATGTGCCCCGCTTGCTCATTAGACGTTATGTAGTTGGGAGTGCTGTAAAACATTTACCAAACAAACATCCTTGTACAATATTCCCAACACCATTCCTCTCCCCCTGCTTCTTTCCTTTTCCCTCTGGAAGAAAAAGCGACACATCCTGGCTGAGGGCTCAGGGGACACGCTGTTCTGCCTCAATGGTGTGCGTGTGCTCAACATTACATGGATTGTACTGGGAAATGTCTATGGAATTATCTATCAGAATCCTGCAGTTGTAGGTGGGTGGGCTTTGTGTGTTTGTGTGTCTGACACATTTCTCTTTGTACAATAGGGGGCTCTCATGGTCTGTCTAGTGGAACTTTGTCCGCCTCTCATTCAGTCAGCCTCAACCCTGATCTCATGGAAAGTAAGATCGAACACCTAGCCTTCTCTGGTACGGGCGAACAAATCTCGGCGGTCCCATTTGCAAGCTGCGCTCATTAAAGATCCCTTGGTGGTCCAAAAATTGATAAATGTAGGCTTCGGTCATAACTTGGGCAAAAGTCAAAATTAATTCCAACCGAACTGAAAATGTTAAACGTGTCCTGTGCGCTCAAATGACCTTATGCAGTTGTAAGCGTCGTAAAACTATAACCAAACAAACATCTTTGTACAATATTCCCAACACCATTCCTCTTCCCCTGCTGCTTTCCTTTTCCTTCCGGAAAAACAAGCGACACATCCTGGATTGTACTGGGAAATGTCTATGGAATTATCTATCAGAATCCAGCAGTTGTAGGTGGGTGGGCTTTGCGTGTTTGTGTGTGTGGCACATTTCTCTTGATACAATAGGGGGCTCTCGTGGTCTATCTAGAGGTACTTTATTCGTCTCTCATTTAGTACTGTCTTGCAGTCACAACCCTGATCTAAGTGTTCTAAGGGTAGGTAAGATCAAACACCCAGCCTCCTCAGATCAGGGCGAAAAAATTTCAGAGGTCCTGTGTGCAAGCGGCACACGTTAAAAATCCCTTTGTGGTCCAAAAATCCATAAAAGTAGGCTTTGGTCGCTACCCGGGCAAAATTCAAAATTAGTTCCTACCAAACTGATTTTGCTCAGTGTGATCCGTACGCTCATTTGACCTTATGTAGTTGGGAACGCCACCGTAAAACACTTACCAAACCAACATCTTTGTGCAATATCCTCCACACCATTCCTCTACCCCAACACATACACGAACAAACAGGAGCAACACACTCGTTGGGGGTTGGTGGGTGCTTTGATGTGATTTGCTCCTTCTTTCCTATGAAACGTCTATTGTCTTTGTTTCTACTCCTTTTTTTATGTTTGTTAGTCCCTCTAATGTAACATCAATAATCTTCTGCACTTATATGATTTTGTTGTGTTGCAATTGCCGTAAAACTTTTACCAAAAAACCCTGTCACATCGCAGTTGGCATTTCATGGGCTGAAAGAATAATGCAGTGGAGCTGGATGGAATCCTTCAAATATAACATGGACTTATTTTGTTGGCAAGCTGTTAAAATTTATTAGGCCCATAAAAGAAAACTATTTAGGAGAGCAAATAAAGTGTTTCATTATTTTAACAAAATGAACCTACAGTTTGTTGTATTTTATCTCGCTTATTTTCAACATTTAGCTTTCGAATTTCATCCAAACATTTCTTGAGCACATGCAACCTATACTGCATATTATAAACTGTAATAAAAATGATAATTTTAATTCAAAATTTTGGGCGTAATACATTTTAACAGCTGGCCTACAATATGACAATATCGTCTGTATTGCAAGCAATCCATTTGAATTCGTTTGGGTACTTTGTACAAAAAAAACTAGGCTTTGTTGTGTTGTTCCTATCAGGAATCATGAAAATTTTAAAAAGCAAGAAAATTGTAAGCCTTGACCAAAGCATTCAACTGCATTTTGGTGATGTTGAAAGGTGCCTCTTTAATAGACCTTTGGGAGGATGTAAAAATGGAAAATTCTGAAGATTGCGACAGTGACGATATCCTAGACCATGTACTCTGACATGTTTGTAGTTTGCTACGAAGTGCACCATTTGATTCACTTTTGAGCCAAATGTTCTCCTTTTGACTCACTTTTGAACCAAATGTTCTCCATTTGACTCACTTTTGAACCAAATGTTCACTATTTGACTCAGTTTTGAGCCAGATGTGCACCAATTGACTCAGTTTGAACTAAATGAAGGGTGGGAGGAGGGGGGGGGGAAGGTGCTGAATGCCCTCGACAGTAGCGACACTGGTGTTTTTGCCCTTTATTTTGGCATGGCGGCACCGTCCATCGTTTGCATGCTTCAAAGGGAAGTTACTCTAGAGGAGAGCAGAGAGCAACATTTATGACAGAATATGGTCAAGGACTACAATGCTTAGGTGTTTTTTGGTATTGCATTTGGTTTGTAATAATTTTACTCTGACAATTCCTTAACACTTTGCGGTCACTTGGCGCAATAATGCCCAGGTGAAAATTGTCTGTTCTGGTCACCTGGCGGAACTGCGCCGGGCCCAAGAAGTCCATTGCAGTCACTTTCCTGGCTGGGTGACCAAACGGGGTATTTTGTACCTCTGGCTGTGTGACTGCAAAGTGTTAATGTGTAATTGGAAGGATTTTTTATTCGCTATTTCCAAGATATTTCTTTTTGTCATCTTGAAATGTTTCAGGCTCCATAAGGATACCTTCGTGTTCATGTTCCAACAATGAACAGAAATCATCTTTTCTCTTTTTTTTTTGTTTTGTTTTTGTAACCAGACAACCACGTTTCGGCAGTGAAAATGACTCAGTCATTGTGGATGCAGATGGTGATCAATACTACTCTAGCCGCTGACTCATTCTTCATCCTCAGGTCAGTGCTTGGAAGTATTTTTGTATGTGTGTGTAAGTGTGTGTGTGTGTGTGTATGTGTTTATGTGTATGTGTTTGTGTATATATTGTATATATAATGAATATTTGTGTATGTGTATGTGCGTGGTCCTATGTATGTGTGTGCACATGTGCATGTGTGTATAAGTGTTTGGTAAGGAGTGGGTTGTGGGAGGGGGGGGTACTTCTGAAAACTTGTCACATCTACTACCTCTCCCTCTTCCTTTCCCACACCCTTGATGTGTTTTAACGCAATACCCTCCTAGATAAAGGCAATTTTGAAGGACAGAGCCGGAGATAGGAGAAGAGAAACAGAGAGGAAATAAGTCAACGTGACAACACACCAAAGGGAATATTTCATATGTCATAGATAATTGTGTTCATGGTCCACAAACATATATTATAATGACACAGTGTAAGACTGCCACATGTAAAAAACAACCACTTTCATCCTCAGGTGGCCTTCTTAGACAATTTTGACAGTATTTAGTAATTTTATGGAGTATTTCTTATGTATCATTGTTGTTTTGCAGTGGTACTTTGGGTGCTTACCATTTTCTCAAAGCAAAGACACGGGAAGGCAAGGACAAGGAGCAGCAGCTGTTAAAGGTCATGACCCTCAAAGAGTACGGCTTCATGATTGTTCATCGTCTGGTCAGGTGAGTAAGCGGTACTAAAAAGAGTTTCTTGTTTACCCAACTTTCCTGAAATTCCTGAAATATGAGATGTTTATTCTGCTTTGTTTCTTTAAATCTAAACAAGCGAACCTATTTCGATAGTTCTTCATCTAATGAATGAAATCCCGGTAAAAGAGACCTGTTTTCGGCAATTGCTGAAAAGTAATTTGACGTCAAAGTCGTTGTAAAGGAATGTGCCCGAGCAGCTGTCAGCAGCTCACTGGCACAGCAGTTCCGACCGCGAGCCCCTGGGAGCGGCTTGCCGGAGATAGAGTTAAGATACTATCAATTACTTCATGTGATAAAGAACTGAGGTCGCCCGATTCCACCGCATCATGACACAATTCATTAATCACTTATGTTGTTCATTGTCTAGTATTTCTGATCATCTAAAGTTATATTTTATTAATTTCATTTACTTTTTGCTGTCTGACGGTACAAATATTCTCCATTCTGTATCCCAGAATTTTCCCCTGTTACGCTGTGCTGCTGATTCTAGGCACGAACCTGATGCCATATCTTGGCAGAGGCCCTCGCTGGTCGTACGAGATCGACAACGTCAAAATCTGCAAGCAAAACTGGTGGTCCAACGCATTGTTCATCAACAATTTTTATGACCCTGATAACATGGTGAGATGTTGGATATTTAAGTCTTCTCCCCCCGTTTTTAGTGGATTCTAAGCCAGAATTTTTATTGTTCGTATGCTGGCATACTGGTTTGGTGTTAGACCACATACATGCACTCACACATGCACACACACACACTCACACTCACACTCACAAGCAAGCATGTGTACACACTACATACACACAGACCCACATACACAAATATGCATAATCACACACTCACTCTCTCACACACACACTCACACACACTTGCACATGCATGCACACACACACTGTGGATGGAGGGATGACGAAAATTACGTCTCAATACATCTACTGAAGTCCCCTTCTAAAACCATAACAGTAAATTAAATGTGTTGTGAAATCCAGATTAAGAAGAACTTTCGTTTATAGAAATTAACATTAAATTTGGCAGTGTCAAACTACAAGCATCTGTCAATGTCTTTTCTGATAAAGGTTTAATTTAGGGTTCCATGTAGAGTTTAATTGACTTACTGCACTTATCCACTCTCTCTGTGGGGCAGACACTGGATTAGCCATGACGTCTTGCACAAAAACAGTGTGAACTTATTTAAAGGAGGTTTGGAGGGAGACTTTAAGTAGACCTTTACTGATTCTATTTAAAAAAATTAGATGTGTAATTTTATTTTGTTTTGTCTTTTATTTCTTCCAGTGCCAACCTCACACATACTACCTGGCCAATGACTTCCAGTTCTTCCTCATCTCACCTTTGGTGCTTATACCATTGCTGATGTGAGTGGGTTACTTCTGTATGTTTTGTATATTATTATGGGGGTGGGAAGGGGGGATGATGATGCATCCCACTTGGCCTAATTTGGCCCCTATAATGGAAGTTGTGATAGTAGTTGTATACGTTTAACACTTTCCAGTCACTTGGCGCAATAATGCGACGGTGAAAATTATCCGTTCCGGTCACCTTGCGCAGTTCTGCACCAGGCCCGAGAAGTCGGTTGCATTCCCTCTCCTGGCTGGGTGACAAGATGGGGTATTTTGTGCTGCTAGCTGTGTGACTGCAAAGTGTTAATGTCCCTATCAACATTGTAAACTTATTCAAGAGGTTACTTAGACTTATATAGACTACCATGTCTTGAAATGCATGAGGCAACCAGGAAGATCCGTCTCCAGTTAAGGCGGGCACCTCACTCAAGTTCTTGTTTCCTAAGTTAACCCTCTATATTGGTATTTTTGATATTTTGGTATTTAAGAGTTGGGACCTCCAAATTTAAAATCCATCTCCGATGGCACCAAGCTTTGTTTGTGGGTGGAGAGCCTTGAAAACTACCTGTTTGTCTACTTTGAGTTCACTTTAATCCAGAACACTTCACTAACTGACACGAGCACAAGAATAACCGCTCACCACACGAATCTCGGACAGCAACTGAACTTTATTACTCACCCCACTATTCTTGTTCTTCTTGTTCTTCTTCATCTTCTTTTTCTTCTTCGTCTTTTTCTTCTTCTTCTTCTCTTTTACTCCTCCTCCTCCTTCTCCTCCTTCTCTTCTACCTCTTCCTCCTCCTCTCCTCCTACTCCTCCTCTTCCGGAAGTTGCTTCTTGAACCTTTGTGCAATATCTCTTGCCATTCTGTTTTATGTGAATGTAACCAACATAATCTTCTTGCCTTTCACTTTCAGCAAACCCAAGCTAGGCCTGGGACTGATAGGCTTCCTTGTGCTGATCCAGATTGTGGTGGTCAGCGTGCTCAACCAAGGCATCAATGGCAACGTGTTGCGGTGAGTATTATTCCTTCTTTTTATTTCATGTCAGTGTTGGTCTTGTTGAAGATCTACCACACTACGGTGGTTTAATGTTAGTCTCGCCCACTCGACCACGGTCTATTACGATCAGGTATAAAGCATAGCACAAGTCCCCCCTTGTTGGTCAAGGTAACGATAGCGCTGGGGGCATTTAGATCAAAGGTTGTGACATTTACAATTGTAGCATGTGGGTGGGTGGATTGCTTCATTTTGTGGTGTCTTTAAGATCAAAGAATTTTACAGTTGTAAAGATTACAATAGGCAAGTAAGTTACAGCAGCAAGTGACCAGACAAGACTATTTTCATGATGCAATCAGGGAGGAGGGGGGGGGGGCAGTTCCCACCCTCCCCATTCCTCCTTATTTTCCATAGAAGTTCCATTCTCTGAAGAAATGGATGGACAGCAGACTGAAAAGCGAGCAATTTCCAAAATGAATATAGTGTTCGTTTCATTAAAAAGCATTCAGAACTGATGGCATGGCTCTGTTCCTTCCAGGGGCTCTTTATGAGTGTAACTCTAACCTAGTACCTTTATCCCTTCATTGCTGAGACGTTTCCATCTACGTTTATACGGAAAAGATAAATTGTTCATTCAAGAAATTTAAACAAATCCACATGGATGGTTGGTGGGTGCTCTTGTGTAGTCTGCTCCTTCTTTCCCACCAAACATCTATCGTCTTTGTCTATCCTTCTTCAGTTTTGTGTTTGTTAATTTCTTGTAACACCTCTAATCAACGCCATTTATATGAACATATTTTATTACAAGTGCAGTAAAACACTTATTAAAACAGAGCAAATTAATAAAAATAAATAAATAAATAAATAAATGAATAAAACAAAAGCCACAATATCTCTATCCCTATTTGAGAATAAGTTACTGCACAAACTGTAATGGCATCTTTTACATCATCCGTGATGGACCAGTAGAAAAAAATGGGGGAGAACCATTTTTTGAAAACACGAATGAGTAAGTGTTCATCTTGTTAGCAGTAAAGGGGTTGTACAAACAGAATCACGGCAAGTTTGTGAACAAGATCATTTTTTTTTTACATTCCAGAATGAAAGAGAACAACTACTGGTCCATTCTGTATGTGAAGCCGTACAGTCGTATTGGAGTTTATGCCATAGGAATGGGTCTAGGCTACTTTCTGTTTGTATGTGACAGACAGATGAAATTCAGACAGGTGAGTTTGTGTCATGACGTGGAAGAATTAGGTGCCCACCAATTTTGGGCTTATGGTATAATTTTAATACTTCTTCATTTGTCTTGCTTTTGGTGTCCAAAATACCTGTCTATCTTGAAGAAAAGTTGAGATATTTGAGATTGATGGAGGTGGGGGTCGCTTGGTGTCAAAGGTAAAATTAGTAAGAAAATTGCTGCCTGAGTTTGGTGACTTCCAATCTTGAGTGTCCATGGAAACAGCAAAATTACATTTTTTGTGCCTTTGATCAATGTTTTTAGTAGAATCTACACAGTAATGTGTTTTTAAATGGACATAATGGTATTAAGCTAAAAATGGCATTTTGATAAAAATTGACCAACAGCAGAAAAATATCGGTTTCTTAGATTTCAGTATTTTGATGAGCACCTAATTTCACCATAATGCCACACATAATATGTAATATTTACGAGATGAAGACCTGAGAACAACAACAAGGTTAAGTCACATTTTCCTAAAAACAGAGATCTGTGTATCATTCGAGAGGGGCGACAAAGAGCTATCTATTAGTAGCACTGAGGAAGCACTATTCTGTTCCTACACCCTGCAGTTATTCTTGTTCAAAGATGCGAAGCCTAAATGCAACAACAAAGTCAAATCGAGTAGAAAGTCTATTTAAGCCCTTTTCTCGGAACTTACTTGAATGTATTTCACGAATTACAGTTTTACTCATTTTCTCGAAACCATCTAAGTGTGACTTGACCTAGGTGTTGTTCTCAGGTCTTCAATATATAGTCATACTTTTTCAGGTCTGATACACACAACATAATTAAGTAAAGTGTAGATAGAGAGCCATTGTGAATGGGATAACAGCAGAAAGTCACTTCCAAGTTCCTTGTATTAGCTAGGTTTAGGCTTATCACTTGTAAGGGACCCATCAAAAGAGGTATGATGGTAAAAGGGACCCTCCCACCACCAGGAGGTAACAAGAATCACTACAACAAGTTTTATCTCAAAGAAATGAGATGGTGGTTGCATCACTTGTGTCATTGGGGGTTTAAAACTTCTGCATCTGATTTTTCAACGACCAGTAATGGTGTCGATATGTATCTGACCTCTGTAGTGGGTGGTTGGTGTGTACTCTGGTGTTGTTTGCTCCTTCTTTCCTATCAAACGTCTGTCGTCCTTATCTCCTCTCCTTCTTTTTTGTGTTTGTTTTCTCTTGTAACACCTCTAATTTTCGACACTTATACTTTTATGTGACCTTATTATTAGAGCTGGGCAATGAGTCGCTTCAGCAAAATCCGGATAATATTTTAGTGCACCTCTTCGGCTAATAATATGATATGAACCGCTTCAGCAAATGGGTTAGAACCACTTTGACAAACGGGTTATCATCACTTCAACAAATGGGTGCTCCTACTTCGGCAAACGGGTCAGGAAAGAGAGTTAGGAGTCTGAAATTGGATAATGTTTCATTGAAAATTATCCGGTTATCCTTTCGGATTATCCGGATTTTGCCCACCTCTACTTATTATATTGCAAGTGACGTAAAGCTTTAACAAAATCTAAAACTAAAGCTTCTCTTTCCTCAAAAACTCTAACGGCAGATTCCGCTGTACCTGGGCTGGTTTCTGACAGTAATAGTGTGCGTGACCTTGCCCTATGCCACGTACGTGGAGAACAGAGAGAAGGGTCAGCCCTGGTCCGGCATCGAGACGGCGTTCTACGAGGCGTTCTCCCGACCGGTGTGGGGACTGGCGCTGTCCTGGGTCATCTTCACCTGCTCCACCGGACAAGGAGGTCGGTTGTGCGAATGTGGTGTTTTTTGTTTTTGTTTTTGTTTTGTTTTGTTTGTTGTGTTTGTTTTTGTATTTTTTTCCCTTTCATTTCAAATGTAGAATGTTTTAATAACCCCCATCAGCACAATTTAGAAAATATAGGAAGTGAATGTTAGCTTTTGTTTGCTCTTTTTGGATTTTTATCAAGGGTGACAGATCAGGAGAATGTAGCTGTTTTGAGAGCAACCAAGTAAAGAAATGATCACTGATGTCTGTCGTAGATTTGTCACTTAATGATGATGATGAATGAGAACAATTTTCTACAAGATCTTGTGTTTTGGAGAGAATGTCATCTTCACTTACTTTTGTATCTTAGACTATTTGCTACTCTAGAATTACAAAGTTCTATCTGTTCAGTTGGCCTACCTTGTTTTGAAAGATCTGACATTAATGTCAAGCTTTTTTTCATGCTATTCTTTGAATACCCCATTAACAACTCGGAATAATCTTACTATTTATTTGATAGAGCAGATAGAACATTCGGTTTCTGACCCCATGGTCTTAGTAACTCAAAACGGCCAAAAATGTCAGATATTACTTTGTAATTCTAACGTAGCGTATTACCCTTTTTCCTTCCCCCACACCTTCTCCCTCCCCATTGTTTTAAAACCACATACCTTTCACCTTACCTTCTTCTTCACTTGGAGATATCCTCCCCACCTTCCTCTCCAGTGAGGTGGAAGCAATACAGATCGACTCGTTGCACACTAACTGGAGATACAACTTGTCTAATGGTAGACTAGCTCATATTTGTGTGCGCACAAATAAAAATAATAATAAATGATAAGTAGCTTTTGTATAGTGCATATCCCTGCTCGACAGCAAGCTGTATGCACTTTACACACTATATTTGATACCCCAGCAGACCATAAAACACTCAGAAACATTCTCAGTGCGCTCATATGACCTTATGCTGTTGCGAGAACCATAAAACTCTAACTACACAACAACAAACATTCTCAGCTTCCCATGTATGTTCATGGTAGTTTCTTTGGGTCAATACTTCTGCCTTCTTGCCCCCTCACCAGCTTTTATGGTATCGTGATTAGCAGGTGCTTCGTTTTCACATGCGAAAGATTTGAGTTTGATTCCCATGTGGGGAGAAGTTTTATTGAGTGTCTTTTTCTTTCTGCTTGAACATTTTTTTTCCTTTTCAGGACAGGTGAGCCCTAACTGCAAGGTTGAAGTCTGTCTCCTAAATGTTCTAGTTTGTGTTGATCAGGGTGTTAAAATACTTACTTCAAAGAAAAAGAAAAAAAAAAAAAATCTAGCCTCTTCTTCCATCTTTTTTCATATTTTTTTGTTCTTTTATTTTTTCATCTTTTTTCCTTTTTCTTCCATTATTTTCCCATCTTTATCCTCTCTTCTTCCATCTCCCCCCCCCCCCCCCCCCACCCTTCCCCATTCTTCTTCAGTTTTCTAATATACTTTGAGCATGTTGCATTCATTGCTGTCATCAACAATTTATTCAGATATGCATAGTGTCTCATTCATTGTTTTCTTTAACAGGTTACATAGATGTGCATAGTGTCTCTTTCAATGTTTTCATCAACAATTTACTCACATGTACATATTGCCTCATTCGTATTCATTGTTTTCATTAATAATAATCAATAATCATCAATAATTGTGAGGCAGAGTGGTGAAATCAGGTGCTCGTCAAAATAATCAAAGTGAAGAGACTGGCATTTTTCCACGAATTTTCATTTTTTGGCCCAGCACCTTTCATATCCACTACAGAACACTATTCTGTGTGGAATTTTAATAAAAACATTGATTATAGGCACAAAAAATATAAATTTTTCAGTTTCCACTGACTCTCAAGCTAAGGAAATAACTCATCTTTGGCAGCCATTTTCTCACAAATTTTATCTCTGAAACCAGGTGACCTTCACCTCCTTCATTCGCATATGTCTCAATTTCTATTCAAGATAAGTGGATATTTTTTTCATCCAAAGCAAGACAAATGCTTTATTTAAGATGATACCAATACTTCTACGTGCCCAAAAATTGACGAGCGCCTGATTCCGCAGCATCGTGACACAATTTACTCTCATGTTGTGTGTGTTTTGCATCCAGAGTTTTCACATGTGCACAGTGTCTCTTCCTCAGCCTTTATCGGCAAGTTTCTCTCCTGGAACTTGTTCCTCCCGCTCTGTCGCATCACGTACGGCGTGTTCTTGCTCCACCCAATCATCATCGCAGTGGTCATCGAGTCGTCACACTTCAACTTCTACCTCAATTTTGGAGAACTGGTGAGTAAGAAAGGTTTTTACGGCGCTCACAACTGCATAAGGTCCTATATGAGCGCCAAGAGGTGGATGTCTACAGAGAAGTCCAAACGAGGAATCAGGCTTACTCTGCTCACCTCTCTAGCCTCAACAGCACAAAATCTGCTTCGACTATCAAGGCACCCTGAAAATAGCAGTTCACAAGAGAGTGATAAACATACAAAAGAAGTAAGGGAAAAATGACGATAGAAAGGATGAGGAAAGAAAAAGCAGCAGTTCCCCCTATGTTTTTCCGGCACAGTATGAGCATGACATTGATAAATCAGCCCATTCACAATTCTACTGTGCATAAGAACATGTTAATATCCCCCCCCCCCCTTTGAGAATGGCCTAAAGACACATCATTCAGTAGCACTGTCCAGATGTGCTGGGACTGGCATCTGTGGTGGAGGGGATGGGTGCTCTGCTGCTGCACACAGGAGACCCGAGTTCAATTCCGGAGTGCGTAAAAATTTTTGGTCGAATATCTCAGTCTTTCTGCTGGGATGTTGTATCCCTTTCAGTATGGGTTGGCTTTTGACAGGCAGGTTGTATGCCTGCTTCTTAGGTTGTGTCGAATTTATTTTTAAAAATATTTGTTTTGGGGGGGGGGGGGGGGGGGGGGGGGGAGGTGAGAGGCGTAAAAAACGCCTACTTTCACCAAAAAAAAGTAAAATGATCTGCAGTTGTAGATTTGTGCATTTCTGCATGTTGTTTAGTTTTAGTAGTTTAGTTTTAGTAAGAGTTTTACAATTAGGTTGGAAAGAAGGAGCAAACCACACCAGAGCACCTGCTAACTTCCCACTCTGTACATGTACCAGGTATGTTGTTAGGTAGATTAGTCCATCTGTCTAACACGGACACTTTTCTCCTCCGCAAAATAGTTGTGACTGTGTATATGAGAGGCAGTGTGGTGGAATCAGGCTCTCATCAAAATAATAAAAGTGAAGAAACTTGCATTTTTCTGCAGGTTTGTGAATTTTTGTCAAATTTTCGTTTTTTTGGCTCAACACCTTTCATGCCCATTAAAGAGCTCATTTTTGTGTGGATTTTTCTGAAAAACGCTGATTAAAGGTACAATAAATATAAACTTTCATTTGCCACGGACTCTTAAGCCCAGGAAATAACTAATCTTTGGTGGCCATTTTCTCACTAATTTTACCTCTGAAAACAGGTGACCCCACCTTCTTTATTCGCAAATATCTCAACTTGTATTCAAGATAAATGGATGTTTTTTTCATCCAAATAAAGACAAGTGAACAAGCTTTAAGATGATCCCGATAACTCTACTTGTCCAAAAATTGACGAGAGCCTGATTCCACCACGCTGCCTCACATAATATGTAATAATAAACATGATCCCTCTCCCTGCCTTCCCTCCTCAGTTGTACACGTACATCCCTCTGTTTGCCTGCTCGTACGCCTTGGCGTTTGTCCTCATCTCGTGCGTGGAGTGCCCCTTCACGTCGTTTGAGAGCTACCTGCGACTTCGCTACAAGACCTGGAGGAGCAACAGAAAGTTGAAAAAGTTTGTTGAAAGCTGCCCGACGGATTCATCCGCATAAAGAAGGATGGGTAAAAGTAAAGAAAACGGCCCTCAAAGTCAAAGAAAATTTGTCTTCTGCTCATTTCGTTCCACTGTTCGTTTTTCACTCCTTTGCACAAGTAACTAGGAACAAGGGCAGCCAGTATGTTTTTCTTTCACTCCCACACACAGATGCACTGCTTTCGGGGGCCAAACAACTCTATTTTTTGCAGTAGATCGCACATACGACCACTAAAACTGTCACAAATCAGTTATTTCCAAGAAAACAAGAGCATTTTAACCCTATCCGTATGCCCTGGGGTCATTTTGTACCCTCGGGATTGTATTCTTCACATTTTAGAATACCTCTAGTACGAAGATCTCTTTGAAACTTTCAGTATTTCTCAACAAATCTTTTTGACAGACTGCTATGCAAAGCGTACGGATCGGATTTACGAGTAAATTTCCTCTTTGGAAAGGAGTGGCACAGAGTTCCCCCACGTCGTATGGATATGATAGTAAAACGTGACGTACAGATAGGGTTAAATCTAATTTCAAAACTTCAAACTGAAGGGAAACCTGAACACCCAACTTCTTTTTTTCTTTCACCTCAGGGGGGCATGCAACTCCTGAAACCCCACATATTGGTATATTGGTCTCAGCAGGGGAAATTACAACACACCTTGGCTAAGCGAAATATTACTCAAATAATTATCATTTTGCCCGGTGTCGCGAAAAATTACCTCGGTAATAATCGAGGGAAGGCTTTATACCAGCGACCCAAAATGTCATGTATGGAAAGGGGTGGCTCCTTTATTAAGTGTACTGGGTCAAGTAGGGGATGTTTTTTGGCTGAATGATGATTAGACCACAAGACCTCAGGATGGGATCAAGTTACATTGGGAAACTATTACTTGAATTACTTGAACCTAGAATTGGGGTCTTAGGAAGACGGAATGCTCCATGCTTCCTCGCCTCTCTTCATGAGGGTTCAGTACAGTTTGGGCAGGCTGATTGTCTCCATCATCAGCTGGTTGTTGTAGCGTCTGATGGGGTCACGCAGCCTGCTCCTCCTACCTTCACCAGGCTGCACACCTTTCCCAATCACAACCTCCTTCGTGAAGGAGTCCTCGTTTCGGCTGCTGGCTAGGTTTTCTCGGACAAGGGCTACTACAGTTGGAGGGTCAAGGGTAAGCACTCTCTCTGTGTGCATGGAGGTCAAGGCCTTCACTGAGGCTCTGAAATGGCTTTGCACTAATGGATACCAGCAGACTACCTTTGTTACAGACTCAATGAGTACTCTGGATAAGATCTTGATCGGCAGCCTCTATGCGAAACCAGTGTGAGTCTCAAACTCATGTGGAAGATATATGTCCTGTTTATATTATATCTGTTTGTTTTTTAGATAGTTGTTCATTGGTCAAAATTTTCAAAACTCCCATACCCATACTTGTTTAATGAAGTTTGTGGATTTTTTAGCTATTTGGATATGTGGGATTTTTTTAACAGACCAGATCATTTTCTTAGCGTACACCCACCCAGTTCTTTTCACGTACCTTTTTTTTTAGCATTTTGTCCTTTTTATTTTTCGTGAACCTTTTGAATTTTCAATTTGCATTGCCCAGTGTCATGTATGCTGTCTGAAGTACTCCTAGATGTATACTGGTAGCTAAACAGCCATCTCATTTTTAAGTGCAGTTAAAATCCAGTATCGTGCAGTGCAGAAAATGAGTTCAAAGAAAACACCAGGTACTTTATACACAAAGACCATTTGGTGCACATTTTACCAGTGCATGTGGGTGGTTGGCGGGTGCTCTGGTGTGTCTTGCTTCTTCTTTCCTATCAAACATCTATCGTCCTTATCTCTCCTTCTTTTTGTGTTTGTTACTCTCTTGTAACACCTCTAATCTTCGCCACTTATAATGATCTTATTGTGTTGCAAATGCTGTAAAACACTTACTAAAAAACCATTACCAGTGCACGCAGATATGATATAACATAGCAGTTTCCTTCTGAATTCTTGTGAAAGTAATGAATGTACTAGTATTGGACAGGGCTGTAGACTGGTTGCCTTGTATTGTAAAATTGGCGAGTGGTAGAGAGAAAGGAGAGAGAGAAAAAGAGATCAAGAGATGGAGAGAGAGGGAGAGAAAGAGAGAGAGAGAGAGAAAGAGAGAGAGAGAGAGAGAGAGAAAGAAAGAGATAGAAGGAAAAAACCCAAACAAACGGATAGTCGAAGAAAACATACAGAAGTAGTAACGTTCAAATAACACTTTAATAACGGCAAAACTTGCGTAGTACTGAGCAAGATCTGCAGCCTACTTCTTGTAGTAACACTCATATAACATTTCAGCTCTTACATCCTCAGGAGCATATGTGTGGCACCGTGGTGAAATCAGGCGCTCGTCAAAATAATGAAATCGAAGAAACTGGCATTTTTCCGCCTATTTCGTAGGACTAATTTTTTTCAATTTTTTTATTTTTGACTCACCGCCTTAAAGGTTCATGAAAAATATATTATTTATGTGTGGATTTTACTGAAAAGCGTCGATTTAAGGCTCAGTAAATGTAACACTGCAGTTTCCAAGGGCTCTCAAGCTTTGGAAGTCCCACATTTGGCGGCCATTTTCTGGTGAATTTTACCCCTGAATCAGGCAACCCCACCTCCTTCAATCGCAAATGTCTCGACTTCTATTCGTGACAGATTGGCACTTTTTTCACTAAAAGCAAGGAAAATGAATACGCTTGAAGGTGATACCAATAACTCCACATGCCCAAAAATTGACGAGCGCCTGATTTCGCCACGTCGTGACACATATATATTTTACTCAATCCTTTCCCCTTGGCCCAGTGGTGAATATTTCCCTCACAAGGCACTGGCCACTGTTAACTCAATTGTGTACTACTTCAGTAGTATATCCAATTGTCTCCGAAAAATATTCTACGTGTTATCGCTTAAAACTTTAGAGAAATGCAGTGTATAAATGTTTTTTATATTTATCTGCAAAAAATTAAAGATGCAGTCGGTATCGGCTGGGCGTCAGAAGTCATCAGGGCTTGAGGGAATTGAGGGCTAAAAATAGTCTGGTGCTGTAAGGGTGAATAATCTGGAAATGAAGAGTTCTCTTTCAATGCAGTAGTACCCTTTTAAACATTTTTAACTCTCACATACCCACCCACCAACATGAACACACACAAACATACTCGCACACCCTTACACACATAAAGGCTCCACAGCTCACAAAAAATTGTTTGCCCTGAATTTTCTTCAAGAGATATTTTTTCTCTAAGGGAAGCTAACTATTTTGGTTTTCCTTTGCGTTTCATTTGGACTTTGGAGTATCTAAAACTTCATAACATATGTATTGTTTGTTCACATTATTTCTGAGTGATCTATGAATGATAAGTGTTTTTAGAAAGGAATGTAGATGTTTCAAAAGCTGTACATGCATGTTTATTTTCCTGTGTATAAACTGTACAATTTTTTTACTACTTGTAGAAAAGGTTGTGTGTGTCTTAATGCACAAATATCCCTCAGGATCACTGTCCGCTTTGTATTTTCAAAGGAGATACATTCCACAACTTTTTCTATCATATTTACTCAAATATTTAAACATATCTATCTTTTTTCTGTATTGTGTGTATTTATGTCGGTGTTGTTTAAAATATACATATCTACTTTTGTAAAGTTCACAGCCAGAGAGTGGGAGAGTGCAGATGGTAGATGTTACTTGTTTACTTTCCCTCCGTCGTTTGTATCTCTCTGGTTTGCTCTTTTTCAACACTGAGTAATTGTTTTTGTATCAAGGTGCCTCTCTTTCTCAAACAAACTTGAATTTTTACAATATACCTGAGGTTTTTTGTATTATGAATATCTGAATTTGTTTTATACATTGTCATATCCGATTTCGCTAAGGATCCATGTACTGCGTATGTTTGTATGTATGTATGTATTTATTTATGTGTCATTTTGAGAAAAATCTTTGAAACTTTGAATGGCCTTTCCTCACCTTCCAAATAGGGTACAGTACAGGCCTGTGCAAACATTTATCTATCTCATTTCTTTAAACTAAAATCACCAAACCTTGCATATTAGCTGTACACTAGCCATACTTACCTGTAAGTTCTGTGTATAAGTGTTTACTTCTCCTTCCAAAATAGTAGACTGGTTTGTACAGGCATTAACCCTGTCCCTTCCTCATAAACTGAAATTTCAAACCTTACATGTCATGTATCAATTTGCCTGACATACCTTAGGTGGGTCCTACATTATAAGGAGTATGAGGTAAAATATTATGTTTGCGTTTTTTCTTTTTCTCTTTCTTTCTTTCTTTTTTTTTTTTTTTCTTTTTTGTAATGGTAGTATAGACTCTCAGATTATTCTTATGATTCTTGATCTTGTCAGTCAGCGTGTCAGAACTTTTGACGGCTCTATTTATCAAATGCTGTGATGTTTGTCAATTGCACCACCGATTATTCATCAACATTCGTGTGAACAATTATTTTTGTTAATATCATGGTCAAGGAGTTTAATGATCTTTGAATTTGTTTAAGATTTTTTTGATGTTAAGTATTTTACAAAGATGAGCATTGTTACACATTTGTGAGGCAGCATGGTGGAATCAGGCTCTCGTCAATTTTTTGGCATGTAGAGTTATTGGTATCATCTTAAAGCTTGTTCACTTGTCCTTATTTGGATGAAAAGAAATATCCATTTATCTTGAATACGAGTCGAGATATTTGCAAATGAAGGAGATGGGGGTCATCCATTTTCAGAGGTAAAGTTAGTGAGAAATGGCCGCCAAAGTTTAGTTATTTCCTTAGCTTAAGAGTCCGTGGTAACTGAAAATTTACATTTTTTGAGCCTTTAATAGACATTTTTCAGAAAAATCCATATAGAAATGAGTTCTTTAATGGACATGAAAGGTGTTGAGCCAAAAATCAAAATTTTCTAAAAGTTAAAAAACCTTCAGAAAAATGCAAGTTTCTTCACTTTGATTATTTTGACGAGAGCCTGATTTCACACGCTGCCTCACATTTATGTTTATAGGACATCAGGAGCATTTTAAAGATTTTTGATAAAGAGTGTTTAACAGATTTTATTGGAACATGGCTTTTATAGGTTTTCATGTGAAAAATGGATGTTCTGAATATTGCAGTTAAGTTTGTTTTCATTATCTTAATGATCATTTATTTTGCGGTCAGTCTTCTTTATGTATTTTATGAAAGCTGGACTCGAGGAAATAAGCTGACAATGGATAATTTCAGAGAAAGCATTTTCTGCTATCAGATTTGTTTCCTTTCTTCAGATTTTCCTTTTTTAAAATTTGATGTATTTTAATGATAGTTGAACATTAGATATCCCTTTGTGTTCCTGTCTTTATTACTTTTATGAAGGTAAATTTAACACTTTACCGTCACTTGGCGCAATAATGCTATGGTGAAAATTTTCCGTTCCGGTCACCTGGCGCACTTCTGCACCAGGCCCGAGAAGTCTGTTGCAGTTATCTCCTGGCTGGGTGACCAGATGGGGTATTTTGTACTGCTGGCTGTGTGACTGCAAAGTGTTATGGCTTGATAATGTCAAAGAAATTTTGATTTAACAGAATTTTTAAAATCAAGGAGGCTAGGTGTTCGTTTTTACCTATCCTAAGATCAGGGGTGTGGCTGAAAGACAGCAGTAAGAAGGAGCCAGGAGTTGCAGTAGAAAGAGTCAGGATCCCAGAAAAAAAGGAGGGAGGGAGAGGGGGCAGAAAGTGGAGATGAAAGTAAATTACGGAACATGATTATAGAGAGTAGGAAAGGAGACGAAAGGAGAAGATTTTAGAGTTGAGAGTTTCCCGCCACTGGCAGATTTCAAACGTGGGACCTATTTAATAAGAGAGGATCACCGTACCACTAGACCATGAGAGCCCACTCTAAGACATTATTTTATTGTCCCAATGTATTATATGTCTTATAATATATAATACATGTATATAATTAATATTATGTAGGGGAAAGTGCCAAGACTTGCTGTCAAGCAGGGAAATAATGCACTATACAAATGCTGTTTACTGTAATTTATTATTATATCGTGGCATGCAATTTGTTAAGAAATTCTCTGTACAAGTAAAATCTTGCTGCGCTGCTGTGCTTTTGCTATAAATATAGGCCTATTGCTTGCAGAACATAAATTTAAGACCGGAAGTGGAAAAAAATGCTAAAGAATTAATACTCACTGTGATTGTTACTTATGCATTTGAAGGGGTCAAGTGAAAAAACAGACAAAGCTACATGAATCCTTCTACAACTTAACCTGTCTTTTACTTTTTTTAAATGATGGGCTTAGCTTGTTTGAAACCTGATTTGTTCTTATGAAAATTAAGTTTGTGAATTTCTTATATGTGTGTGTGTCTCTAGAAAGGTCCCAGTTGTTGGAAATTTTGGACATTGAAATAAAGGCATAGTAAAGTAAAGTAAAGTTGTTCCTGCATCAGAACCGGAACCTTGTTTGTGAGACAACTTCCTGGGCCTTCTGCATATTGTGGTAGGGTGGCCAGTTCCTTTCCACGCTGCCTTTACTTCTCCAACTCGAAGTCAGGTACCCATTACTGCTGGGTGGGCAGGAGGGGGCAAAAAAAATGCGTGTCCGAACTGAGGCTTGAACCCAGGCTTTCCGCTTCAGTAACGAGGGCACTGACCGCTCCGCCACCGCACCGTCTAACGGCATAGAGTTCCAACAAATTCAATGCTGACACGTTGACTGTTAAAATTTTCAAATATCTTGAGTAGTTTAAGAGATAAGCCACATTTTGTAATAAAGGGCGTAAAAATAAAGTTTGGAGAAAAACGATGTTTACCTTAATATGCCGACCCAATTTCAGCACATTTTTCACCTTTGGTGAAGTACAACATGTTGCAAAAAGGACTAATCAAAAATATTTTGACTTTAAACTTTATAAAATCCTTTCAATATGTTATTAAGAAATGGTTAACAAATGGTTAAATATGTGAATTTTCAATAAATTAAATTTTTGACAGCTACGACTTTTTTGGCCTTTTCACCACATTGCTCAAAAATAGCCTGTGGGTGGTTGGGGGGGTGCTCTGGTATGGTTTGCTTCTTCTTTCCTATCAAACATCTATTGTCTTTTTCTCCCCTCCTTCTTTTTTGTGTTTGTTACTCTCTTGTAACACCTCTAATCTTGGGCACTTATATGACCTTATTGTGTTGCAAGTGCTGTAAAACACGTACTAAAACAAACAAAAATAGCTTTGTCGACAACTTGAACCTTTGTCCAGGCACACACACACATAATTTGTTTCTTTTTTTTTTCACTTGATTAAGTCATGGATGGAAGTCTGTTGTATGGCACGGATTGGTGCATCAACAGAGGAATGGTGTCAAGATTGTTTTTTTTTTGGGGGGGGGGGGGGGGGGGGTTTGAGTACATGTTTTACGGCGCTCGCATCTGCATACGGTCATAATATGAGGCTTCATATCATGAGCGCGCGGCACGCACTAAACTTTTTCAGTTGGTAGGAAATTTTGAATTTTGCCCGGGTGGGGGCCGAAGGCTACTCTTATCGATTTCAGACATGCGTCAAGTGAATTTGTGAATTTCATAGGGACATTCTATAGACCAATTATCAGGATTATTATTTATAAGTTTAGGGCTCGTACCCTGATTTTTTCTCAAAGTGGATTATTTTTGTTTTTCACTTGACCCCTTCATTTTTAAACTTCTGGCTAGTGGTTTTGGCGTTGTCTTTTTCTACTGTCTTGAAACGGTCAATATTTTCGGTAAACTGTACAGGAATTTGTTGCTTTTACTGTGATATATCAGATACTTCTATCTAAAAATTCAGATAACTTATCATAATATGAATATGCTTCCTCTGCAGTTTTCAAAAGCATTCTTGGAAAATCTGATGTTTTTACTCTGTGAGATATATATTTGAATTAGAATGAGTCATAGCCATGCAATGGAAAAGACTGCTTTGACTTATAGAGGTGTTTATTATACTGGTTTCAGAAGATTTTAAAAAAGTGTTGATACCTTATACTTGATCCTGGTTGGGTCATTTCACCGTTTCATAGATGTTTCCGAGGCTATATCTCTGACTTTTCCCCTCCCCCTACCCTCACCCCAGCCATTCCCGGCCAACTCTTCAACCCCCCCCCCTCTCCAAAATAAAGCAAGCGAACTTGCCAATCATTTTATTGTTTTCCATGCAATCTGTTGCTTTAAGAGCGGAGTTCTTTGGTTTTTTAAAAATCTTTATACCTTGTTTTTGCTTCCATTGACCTTTGTGAATTATGTTAAATTATGCAAGAATCTCTTAGATAACGCAAGAAGGTTTTTACTTGTTTTTTGCCTTGCTTTGGTCTGTTCTTATAATTTGCATTTCTTCCTTTCATAATGCCAGTATTGTTGCAAAGCTTGCCAAATGTATACAAGTAATTCTTTATTTTATTTATTGTGAATCCTGGTGTTGAAACTTTTTACTGTCCTGATATTTCTTTTCCCTAATTTTGCATTAATACTTTGAATCAGCTTTGCTTTGTTAAAAACTTTGGAACTGTTGAGGATCAATTACTTTTTTATTATATATATTATGTGTCACGACGTAGTGGAATCAGGCGCTCGTTAATTTTTGGCCATATGGAGCTATTGACATCATCTTAAAGATTATTCAGTTGCCTTACTTTCGATGAAAAAAAATACCCATTTACATGTATCTTGAATACAAGTCGAGATATTTGCGATTGGAGGAGGTGGGGTCGCCTGGTTTCAGAAGTAAAATTAGCGAGAAAATGGCCACCAAAGTTTGATGACTTCCATAGCTTTTAAGAGTCCTTGAAAACTGGAAATTTACATCTGTTATGCCTTTAATCAACATTTTTCAGTAAAACCCACACAGAAATGTGTTTTTTAAAGCTCAAGAAAGGTGTTGAGCCATAAAACAAAAAATCGATAAAAATTCCCAAACCTGCTGAAAAATGCCAGTTTTTTGACTTTCATTATTTTGATGAGCACGACCTTATTTCACCACACTGCCTCACATATAATATATAATATACATGCGTGGCTTTGTGGGGAAACCAGGCACTTGGCAAAATATTGAAATTTAAGAAACCGGTTTTTTCCTGCCAGTAGGGACTTTTTTTTTTTTTCACCTCTTTTGATCATTTAAAAATACACTACTGTGTCGATTTTACTGAAAATGTTCATCAAAGGCTCAAAAATGTAAATTTGCAGTTTCCGAGCATAAAAGAAACTTTGGCGGTCAGTGTCTCACTAATTTTACTTCTGACAATATGTGACCCCCATGACCTCCTTCAATCGTAAATGTCGACTTCTATTCCAGGCAGAGGGGTATTTTTTAAAATCAAAAGCAAGATGAATGAACAAGTTTTAAGATAAGTGAAGGACTCCATAATATGACCAAATATTGGCGAGCGCCTGATTCTACCATGAAGTGACAAACATATTATATAAAACATATCTTTTGTTATTTTATTTTAATTGTTAAACCGGTAGACAATTTGTTTTAAGTTGTTCATGCAAACAGCATTGTTGTATAATTTATGCTGACTAATTAAAAAAGATACTTTGTCTTTCACCGTGAATTCTTGTGGTCATTCTAAAAGTTAATAGTACTTGTTAAATTGACAGATGAACTTATGAGAAAAAAGGGATAAGAACATTAGAATGAAAAGGGGAATGGTACAGGTTTAACCCTCGTACCAACACTGTTGGGTTATTTAAGAGGTGGGACCTCCGAGTTTAACGTCCATCTCAGTCGGAGCCAAATAGAAAATTTATTTAAAGTGTCTTTCCCAAGACAGGACGCAACGCAGGGCCGATCTGTGATAGGCTTGAATTCCCGAACCCAAGGATAAAAACACTGCCGTACCATGACAACATGCTTTTTTCGTATTCTCAACAGTTTCGAGATTTTTTTTTAAAAGGGCACTTTGTCTGTGTAACCATTCTAAAAAGCGTTCTTCCAAAATTTGAATTCTAATGTATTCACAAAAAAGTCCGTCACCGTTTCATTTTATTTTTTTTTCCACATAAGTAAGGTAACTGATCAAGCTATCGATTTAGCAAATAAAAAATTTAATTTGGCTCCAAAAATGAAAAAAAAAAGTGTTTTGTCAGCTTAAGGTTACCCGCTGTGTGACTGCCAGAATGAATCAGTATCACTCCATCTCTTTACCTGCCTTGCACTTAGCGACCTGCGTAGTACCTACCTCCCTCTTTAGATATCAGAAATACTCTAAACAGCGACAAAACACAGCTGATAAAAACCTGTGAATTCTTTGCCATATCGACAGGACGAAGGGCTAGAACTCAGATGGCCTCTGGATCGGAAAAGTGCTTGTAAAGCTGTCCCCGTGGTTTTATGCAAAACAAAACAAAAAATTATGAAATTATGCAAACTGAGCCCAAAAATGTGAAATTATGGGATTCTGTTAATTTTTAACAATGAATGATAAAGGAAAATAATCAGAAATTATGCAAAAAATGATCAAATATTGCTAAATTATGCGGGGTACATAAAACCAAGGGGACAGGTAAAGTAAGTCAGCTCAGGGATTGGGGCAGAACACTGTATAGGTTCATTTATTCCTTGATGACAGTCTATAGCATCGTGGTGGGAGGGGCACCTCTGGTAGATCCATTTATTTTATTTTCTCTCTGTTTATTCTGTTTGTCTGTTTGTCTCGCATTTTCTTTTACTAAATAAATGGCGGTTATTGTCTAGATGAGCTTCTGTTTATTAGAACTGACTAATGTGTCTTTAGGCCATTCCCAAAGGGGGGGAGTCATTTCTCGTTCATGCACAGTAGAATTGTAAATGGGCTGATTCATCAATGCCACGCTCATAACTGTGTCTGATACAGGGAACTGCTACTTTTTCTTTCCTAATCCTTACTGTTGTCACTTTCCTCTACTTCTTTTGTATGTTTGTTACACTCTTGTGACCCACTATTTCCGGGGTGCCTTGATAGTCGAAGCAGACTTTGTGCTGTTGAAACTAGAGAGGTGAGCAGAGTAAGTCTGATTCCCTGTAAGGACTTCTCTGTTGACATCCACCCCTTGGCGCTCATATGACCTTATGCAGTTGCGAGTGCCGTACAACCTCTACTAAAACGAACTAAAAACAGTCTAGCACACACTTAATGAAACTGGCGGGATGCTGAAACCTTTTTGGTAAGTTTGAATTTCGTTATGTACGTATTTTAAATGCTAAGATTATTAAAAATAAACATATATAGGCCTATAAGAAGAAATGCTGGACCTGAAACTCTGCTTGCTATGTGCGTGTTTCGTTATGTGTGTGTTCGCTATGTGTGGGATAGAGCGTAACAACATTGGAACTGCTGGAATCAATTCAGAGGATCTGTTTCATCGGTCATCATATTCAGTGGTAGGCATTCATGTATTAAGAAATTTTTTTTCTGAAATGCATTCTTTTTCCTTGTAACCCTACATGGGTCATCTACTTTTGGAATGTGAACTGTTCAAGCAATACCAAAATACGTTAAAAGATCAATTTAAAAAGGAAGGCATTCATTTTGACACTACAAATATTCTGTACCCAAAGAGAAAGCAATCAGACGAAAATTCTTATTAAAAATTTAATAGAAGAAATAAATAAGATATATCCAATATAAATCTACTGGCAATCTCTTGCCTCTAACAATAATAATATCCTAATTAATCTATGCTTTAACAAGGTGAACAGGGTTATTTGTTATTATTATTGTTGTTGTTGTTGTTGTTGTTATTGCCATTATTATTGAGTATGCTTCCAGAATAGTTGTTCTTCATAGTGTAATTTATACTGTATTATTATTATCACTATCATTATTACTATTATTATTATTATTATTATTATTATTATTATTATTATTATTATTATTATTATTGTTATTATTATTATTATTATATTTATTATTATTATTATTATTAGTGTATTGTTGATGTTGTTGTTGTTATTATTATTTATTTTAAAAACATTATTATTACTATTGTTATTATTATTATTATTATTATTATTATTATTATTATTATTATTATTATTATTATTATTATTATTATTATGCTTATTATTATTGGTAGTAGTAGAGTATTAATATTATTCGTCGTTGTTTTTATTATTGCTACTATTAGTATTGGGGTATTTTTTAAAATTATTACCACCGTCCTTTTGGCTATCGTTATTACTATCATCGTTATCATGGCTATTATTTTTAACTATTGCTATTAAGGATATAAAAGCGATATTATTATACATTTCGCCCTCCTTCTATCTCTCTATCCGAATGAAATCATAATATGAATATATCTCAATCCAATTCATTCACGTATGGAGGAAATGATGTAAAAAAACAACAAACAAAAAAACAACAAACCCAAGCCAATTTGCAAGTTGAAAGTGATTTAAGACATGGGTCTATTCATCTTTCTTTCCGCTCCTTACACAAGAGGATGTCGGTAAATGGATGTGGCCGTTTACAAAAAGAAAAAAACATGCGATAATTGAGTTTATACATCATATTTCCACTCCTTAAACCACATGGAGATTGGTTTTTATAGTAACTCAATAGAATGATCAAACACAAAATGAGAATAGACATCTGCTTTCCTCGTAGGAAAAAAGGATGGTGATCTGAAGATATAATTTCAAATTATATTGATTGAATTATTTAATTTAACGGATTCATACAACGTATCTGATTCCGTACAATCAGCGGATTCCAAGTAGTGTCCTATTAGACATTTTGATTTATAATAATATTGCACCATTTATTATTTTAATATTATTTCATTATTTTACTCAAATCGATCCTATTGTTAGTATTATTGTTCTTTTTTATGTTTGTTACTCTCTTGTAACACCTCTAATCTTCTGGTGCTCATAAGACCTTATGCAGTAGCGAGCGCCGTAAAACCTCTACTAAAACTAAACCGAGAGAGATACAATGCCCTAGTAAATAGACGGCAAAGAGGTTATATTAATTTAGTACCAGAGTTCGTAGCAGTGATGTCTCTCACGTAAACACAACGGGAGCTGTGTGTGCCCACTCAGGGACGTTAAACCTCAAGGGCAAAACATACGCAGTTTAACAGATGGGTGAGTATTTTTCGAGACTAGTAGTACTGAAATATGGTGGGGGGGGGGGGGGGGGGGGGTGATGTTTAATATACAGGATAATCCCCCCAAAAAAAACAACTGTACAACTTTTTTTGCTAATATTTTCCTCCACCCTGAAGTTTTGCGCTTCAAATTTGTACACAACATTTGGAAGTCAAAAGGAATTATAAATTTGTTTGATATTCCTTATAGAAAAATCCGCTAAACATTTTTTTTATCGTTAAGGTGCCAGTGCTTCAAAAAACTCACAACCCCCCCCAAAAAAAATTTTTTAAAAATTAATTAATTAAAAAAATAATCTTTGTAATCCGGCATTAAATTTTGTTCCCCGTGTGATTTTGACTAATTTTGGGTCCCTGATCACGCAAATCTCTTTTTTTTAATTTGATTGAACCAATATTTAGGAAAATTTTGGAATGCATTTTCAACTCCGCCTGGGGCAACACCAAAGAAGCCGCTCCCTCGTCGTCATGCCTTCAGTTCGCCGGCCGGCAAATATCTGGCGTCGCCAGATATCTGGTGACTGGACTGAGAACCCTTCGATATCGATATTATCGAGAGGATTGCTCGTTTCCATGCTCAGTTTTACCGGGAAGTGGACAGGATGCCGGCCATCCTTTGGATGTCCTACAGTTACAGTGTTTCGATCAATGAACTGTAGGCCAACATGCAAATGGGGCTTAAGAAGGTCCGCATGTCTGACAGATGTGACGTCACTGCTGCAAGCTCTAGTATAATTATTATAACCTCCTTGGAACTGTCTAAGATGTTCACCCATTGGCGAGGAGAAAAGCAGCCGTCTTAGACGCGTGGCTGTCTCACACTGTGCCATTATAGTGTAAAAAATAATAGGTTAATTTTTTAAAAATATCTATCTATCTATCTATCTATCTATCTATCTATCTATCTATCTATCTATCTATATACATAGGACCTATATATAATATTATACATAAATGTACGTGTATTTTAAAGCCCATCCCCAATATTCGTTTTTATCTAATCCACAATATTTTCTAGCTCATCCCTAATATTTTATAGCTTATCCCTCATAATTTCTAGTTCCTCCTTAATAATTATTTTACCCCATCCCCAGTATTTTCTAGCTCATCGTTATATTTCCTACCTCATCCCTAGTATTTTCTAGCTTCATCCCCATTATTTTCTAACTCATCCTTAGTATTTTCTAGCTTGACCTTAATATTTTCTAGCAATCTTCTGTATTTTTTTAGCTCATCCCTAATATTTTCTAGCACATCCCCAATATTTAACAAATTTTTCTATCTCATCCCCAATGTCTTTGTTCTTTTTTTCATTTTATCTCATCCACAATATATTCTAGCTCATCCCCAGTATTTTCCAGCTCACCCCAATTATTTTCTAACTCATCTCCAATATTTTCTAGCTCAACCCTAATATTTTCTAGCTCATCCACTGTATTTTCTAGGTCTACCCTAATATTTTTTAGATCATTCCCCCTATTTTCTAGCTCTATCCCACTATTTTCTTGCTCATCCCTAGCATTTTCTAGCTCATCGTCACTATTTTCTAGTTCATTCCGAGTGTTTTTACCTAATCCCCCAGTATTTGCTAGCTCATCCTTAATATTTGTTAAAAACTCATCCCTTATATTTTTTTTACTCATCCCCAGGATCATTAAAAGCTCATCCCCATTGTTCCACAGACTAATTTAATTTATCCATAATATTTTTTTTACCACACCCATTTTACTTTTTAGCTTATTCCTAGTAATTTTGTAGCATACACCTTATATTTTCTACCCCATTCCTAATATTTTGTAGCTCATCCCCGATATTTTCTAGCTCATTCCTAAAATTTTCTACCTCATACCTAGTATTTTCACACATATCCTCAGTATTTTATAGTTCATCCCAAGTATTTTCTAGCTCGTCCCTAATAATTTCCAGTTCTTCCTTAATATTTTTTACATCATCCTCAGTATTTTTCTAGCTCATCTGTAATATTTCTTAGCTCATCCCCAGTATTTTCTACCTCATCCCCAGTATTTTCTACCTCATCCCTAATATTTTCTAACACATCTGCAGTATAATCTAACTAATCCCCAGTATTTTCTGGGTCCATATCCAGAATTTTCTAACTCATGCCCAGTATTCCCCAGTATTTTCTAGCTTATCCCAAATATTTTCTAGATCATCCCCAGTATTTTCTACTTCATTCTTAATATTTTCTAGCTCATATGTTATATTTCCTTGCTTATCCCCAGTATTTTTTAGCTCATTCCCAATAATTTTTAGCTCATGCCCAATATTTTATAGCCCAACTGTTATATATATTGTTAGATCATCCCCAGTGTTTTCTACTTCGTCCATAATATTTTCTAGCTTATCAATTACATTCCTTAGCAGTATTTTCCCAGTTCATCTCCAATATTTTCTTGCTCTAACCTAGCATTTTTGTTTAGCTCACCCCGAATAATTTTAGCCCATCCCCAATATTTTCAAGACTTTTGTATCTCATTCACAACATTTTATTCTTATCCCCCATATTTTTAGATACCTAATATTTTCAAGCTCATCCACAATATTCTTTGTTATCACATCCCCAATATTTTTTAGTCTATCCCCAATATTTTCTAGCTCATCCCAAAAATTCCCCAGACTCTACTATCTCATCGCCAATAATTTAGATCTAATCCACAGTATTTTCTAGCTCATCTCCAGTATTTCATAGCTCAACCTTAATATTATTTTCTTGCTCATCTGTAACATTTTTTTTTAGCTCATTAGCAATATTCTAAAGACGTGTATATTTCATCCACAACATTTGTATCTTATCCCAAATAATTTTAGATCGTTAATATTTTCAAGCTCATCCATAGTATTCGTTTTTTCCACATCCCCAATATTTTGTGGGCTATCCCCAATATTTTCTACCTCATCCCAAATATTCCCCAGACTTTTCCATCTCATCCCTAAGAATTTTAATCTAATCCGCAATATTTTCTAGCTCATCAACAGTAATTTTTTAGCTCATCCCTAATATTTTCCAGCTCTACTCTAATATTTTTCCCCCGCTCATTGCCAGTACTTTCTAGCTCATCCGTAATATTTTAAAACTCCTCACCAGTATTTTCTACTCCATCCCTAATATTGTCTGGCTCAAACATTATATTTTCTAGCTCATCCACAGTAATTTTTAGCTCATCCCTAATATTCTGTAGCCTATCCCCAATATTTTCTAGGTCATCCCAAATATTCCCCAGACTTCTCTATCTCTTCCCCAATAATTTTTATTTAATCCACAATATTTTCTAACTCATCCCCAGTACTTTGTAGCTCACTCCTCATATTTCCTAGCTCATCTTTAATAGTTTCTAGTTCCTCCTTAATATTTTTCCTCATCTCCAGTATTTTCTAATTCATCCGTTATATTTCCTAGATCATTCCCAGTATTTTCTAGCTCCATTAACTTTATTTTCTAGATCTTCCCTAATATTTTCTAGCTCACCTTTAGTATTTTCTAGCTCATCCCCAATAATTTTAGCTCATCCCCAATATTTCCAAGACTTTCGTATTTCACCCACAACATTTTTGATCCAGTTCCCAAAATTTTTAGATCCCTAATATTTTCAAGCTCATCCCCAATATTCTTTGTTATCACTTCCCCAATACTTTATAGCCTATCCCCAATATTTTCTAGCTCATCCCAAATATTCCCCAGACTCTTCTATCTCATCCCCAATGAGTTTTTTTAAATCTCATCCCCAATATAGTCTAACTCATCCCCAGTATTTTCTAGCTCACCCCAATTATTTTCTAACGCATCTCTAATATTTTTAGATCATCCCCACGATTTTCTAGGTCATTGCCAGCATTTTTTAGATCATCCCCACTATTTTCAAGCTCATTCCCAGTAATTTTTAGCTCATCCCTAATATTCTGTAGCCTATCCCCAATATTTTCTAGCTCATCCCAAATATTCCCCAGACTCTTCTATCTCATCCCCAATGAGTTTTTTAAAATCTCATCCCCAATATAGTCTAACTCATCCCCAGTATTTTCTAGCTCACCCCAATTATTTTCTAACGCATCTCTAATATTTTTAGATCATCCCCACGATTTTCTAGGTCATTGCCAGCATTTTTTAGATCATCCCCACTATTTTCAAGCTCATTCCCATTATTTTCTAGCTCATCCTTAATATATTATATATTTTTTCATCCTATCCCTTATATTTTTTGACTCATCTTCAGGATTATTTAGCTCATCCCCATTGTTCCAAAGAGTAATTTAATTCATCCTTAATATAATTTTTTTTTTACCTGATCCCTACTATTTTTTGAGCTTATCCCAAGTAATTTTGTAGCAAAAATCTTATATTTTCTACCTCATTCCTAATATTCTTTAGCTCATCCCCGATATTTTCTTGCTAATCCCTAATATTATCTACCTCATACTTAGTATTTTCAAACACATCCTCATTTTTTTCTAGTTCATCCCATGATATATTTTAGCTCATCCCCAGTATTTTCTACCTCATCTTTAATATTTTCTAACTCTCCAATAAAATTTTCTACCTCATCTCCGATATTTTCTAGATTAACCTTAATCTTTTTTAGATCATCCCCACTGTTTTGTAGCTCATCTCCAACATTTTCTAGGTCATCCAAAGTATTTTATAGCTAAGCCTTAATATTTTCTAGCTCATCCCCAAAATTTTTTAGCGCATCAGAAGTATTTCAAAGACTTTTATATCGCATACACAACAATGTTTATCTTTCCCACAATACTTTTAGATTCCTAATAC
>NW_004797751.1:105804-107147 GCF_000002075.1 Aplysia californica
ATTAGGTCATATGTGCGCGCAGGACACATTGAACACTTTTAGTTTGGTAAGAAATTTTGAATTTGGTCCACGTGGCCACCGAAGCCTACTCCTATCGATTCTGGACCAGAGATTTTGAACGTGCACATGCACACGGGACCTCCGAGATCTTTTGCCCTTACCCAAGAAGGCTACAAATGTTCGATCTCACCTACCCTAAGATCAGGGGTATGGCTGGAAGACAGCAGCAAGAAGGAGCCAAGGAGTAGCAGATGAAACGCTGCAGAAAGAGTCAGGAACCCAGAGGGGGGAGGGGGGCCAAAGGTTGGGGTGGGGCTGAAAGTGAAGACGGAAGCAGACGACAGAACATGGTAAGACAGCAGGGAAGGAGGTGAAGGAAAAGCGGAAATTGAGAAGAAAATGTTCCGTCCCTATCAGGTTTCGAACCCGGGACCTATTGGATGACAGGCGAACAAAGAAACCTCTAGACCCCAAGAGCCCCCCCCCCCCCTAACTTTAACTTTAATTAAATTTTACGAAGTGAAGAAAGATCACCTGAGTCTGTGGTTAAGGATTAGGTTGTTGCTTTTGTATGCCAGAGTCCGAGTTCGATTCCCAAATGGGCAGACCTTCTACTTCTAACGAGTGTCTCAGTCTTTCTGCAGGGATATTGGGTTTTTTTTCCTTCCCTCAGCTTGGGTTGGCCATGACAAGTAGGATTGCAGTCCATCTCTTAAATGTTCTAAACAGTGTCAATGAGGGCCTAAAAAAACGTAATTTAATTAAGGGAAAAAAATAGAAGGAAACTCAAAATGTAAACCAACAATTCGAAGTAAATATGACTTTCAACTCTACAATGAATCTTGGGAAGTAAAAATACATTATAATATCTATTAGTAAGGTTTATTTCTTTACACTATGTTACATGCTTGAAAACTGTACATGAGGAAAAAATTAAATGCTAATGCTTAAAATCAAAGGAAGTACATTTGTCAGGAAACAAGAGGGAAATAAATAAAAGCTTTACAACAACAAAAATATGAAGATGCCAATTGGGAATTGGCCAACAAAATACATAGTGTGCATATCTGATAATTTACCCTTGTTTTTCTTTCTTTTTAAAAAAAATTCTTTTTTTTTCATTTTCTTTGCGAAAAAAGGAGACAAATAGACATGAATAATAAGGACAAGAGGAGGGCTAAAGAAGGTCTGTACATGTTCCTTTCTCACTGAGTCTACGACTAGAAGCATGGGTATACATACTTACGTACAAACTAATTCTGACGTGTGATGCAATAATAATATGGCATTTATAATTATATTCCTGTTGATTCTCCACTTTTGGTTCTCAGTCCCCTCCCCCC
>NW_004797751.1:108496-109913 GCF_000002075.1 Aplysia californica
TATATATATAAAATAAGAGCAATTCAGGTATCCAGAAATCGAAGCTTTCGAATATTCATCACAGAAGGAAAAACAATGGTCTAACACATTATGAGGTCACTCAATTGTGAAAAATAGAGCATAGAGGACATTGTGAAGTGCAAAGAATATTATAATATCAGATCAATACAAATAAGAGGGACAACTTTCTTGTCTTGTTACACAATTAATCGCGACCACAGAATTGCAAAGTTCTGTCTGACATTTTTGGCCTTTTTGATTTACAAAGACCGTCCTGGAATCCGAAATCAAATGCTCTATTATCTTTATTTTTATGCTTTATCAAAATCGTAAGATTATTCAGTGTCGTTATCAAGATATTCAAAGAATTGCATTCGAAAAAGCTTGACTTGTAGTGAAACTCAGAATTCTTTACGTCAAATTTCTCAAAACTAGGTAGGTACTGATCAGATAGAACTTTGTAATGTTGAGGTAGCGTTATATACATGTAGTACCGAGCTCACACTGCCGATCCAATTCATAATTAAATGAGGGGGGCAATAGATTTTTCTTCATCGATAGGGCAAAATTGTTGCCATTTTGGCATAATTAAACCGAATTCGATAAAATTGGACAGTAAAGTTTAAAAATCAAACGCGGGTGCTTTTCAAAGTTGCGAGTCGAATCTGTTGTTTTGTGCCAGAAAGGTTTGTCATAGTTTTTGTCCTATCCATGAATGAAAATCTGGATGCCCTCGATTGAATCGAATTCGATTGTCAGTGTGCACTGGGTATAATACATTCTCGCATCTTACACCGTACATTAAAATTTGCTTTTCTATTTTCTGTCTAACTACGTGGGGGTAGAAATGCGTCATGTATCAAGTAATCTAATATGCAACGGGGGAAATACCCACAAAATCCTGGAAGTTATAAAAGCCTTTTGTTTCATTAAAAAAAACTATTTGATAAAACACAAGACAAAAAGACCAACAAAAAGAATTGAAAAAAAAATTGGCACAACATGGCGCTTCGAATGAATAGGCACATAAACATACCACTACCACAGAATTACTAAGTTCTATCTGCTCAGTACCTAGTTTTGAGAAATCTGACGTGAAGTATTTTCTTTGAGTCACACATGTCAAGGTTTTTCTAGTGCAATTCTTTGAATATCTTGATAACGACTTCGAATAATTTCACTATTTTGATAGAGCAGACAGAACACATGGTTTCTGACCTCCCCAAGGTCTTTAGTAACTCAAAACGGCCAAAAATGTCAGAAAAGACTCTGTAACTCTGGGGTAGCGATGCGTATTACGCAATGGGCTTAGCCTGAGGACAATGGCTTATGTTCTTTCTATATTGTGTGTTTTCACCAATTAATTCACTAATGAAACGCCAGACACTGACAGTGAAAGAAAAACATCGCAACCCCC
>NW_004797751.1:110013-113837 GCF_000002075.1 Aplysia californica
CCCCCCCCCCCCCCCCCCCCAACAAAAACAAAACAAAAGCATACAAAAATGCAACCTATTACGACAACCAGTTAGCCCTATCCGTACGCCCTGGGGTCATTTTGTACCCCACAGGGTTGTATTCTTCACATTTTAGAATACTTCTAGATCTAGTACGAAGATCTCTTTGATACTTTCAGTATTTCTCAAAAAATCATTTTGACAGACTGCTATGCAAAGCGTACGGATTGGATTAAAGAGTAAATTTCCTTTATGAAAGTGGTGGCACGTCGAATGGATACGATAGTAAAACCCGACGTACGGATAAGGTAATCGAAAAGCTTGATTTTCCCTGCCAACAAACTAGTGTAATGTGTGGAGAAGTCTTGTGGTGATGCCGCAGAGTAATAAGTTATTCACTTGCTTGTTTCGTCGTCCCATATCGAGAATGAACTTGAACACAGCAGGGATGGAACACATTGTAACTGTATACACCGGTTCGCACACATGCATCATTCGGATACAGACAAAAACACACAAAGTGACGCACATATGTACGCGTGCGTGCGCACTCACGCACGCACACCTACTCACATCTACAGAGCTATGCACTGACGCGCTTACACAAAAGCCCATACTTCCGTCAGGACAAATTACTTGGCTCTCTTTTAAACAAATATATATATATACATTTGAGATACATCAAAGTAAAATCTAGCTCACGTCAAAATATGGAAACCTAAGACACCGACATCTCTTATCTTCGACTGGGCAAATTTATCTAGATCTATTCTTTTCTTTTCTCAACACGTTTCTGCGCGGAATTTATAGAAAAACGTGGATCAAAGTTACAAAACGTAAATTTCCAGTTTCAAAGTATATGGACACTCAATGTCAATTTCTGCTCAAGATAGGTAATAATGTTCTGCTTCATCAAAAACAAGATACGTGAACAAGCTTTCAGACGATATCATTAATAAGTCTATATGCCCAAAAACTGACTTGTCAGTGATTCTACACTTTTAAGTAAAAGGTCTCAAGTTCGACGACTTCGTGTAGACACTTTGCCCTCAAGAACTGATGTTTGTAGTGCTCACAGACCAGTCAGAATGGGAAACACTCACAAACATGTCGTGCGGGTAGTACTCTTTGTTTAGAACAAGTCTATGGAAAATATTTCACCAAGGCGATATCGGTATGCAATGCGGACTCTTTCTTGGTTTAGAAAAAGTAAGAAGGAGCCAAGGAGTACCAGTAGAAAGGCTGCAGAAAGAGTCAGGAGCCCAGAGGAGGGTGCAAAGGAGGTGAGGGGGTTGGGGCAGAAAGTGGAAACGAAAGCAGACGACAGAACATTGCTACAGAGCAGGAAAGGAGGTGAAAGTAAACAATTTTTTAAAGAAGAAAATGTTCCGTCCCTACCCGGATTCGAACCCGGGACCTTTGAATGAGAGGTAAACAACTTAACCTCTAGGCCACAAGAGCCCCCCAGCCAGCTGTGTGTGTTGTTCTTTGTCTTCGTCTACTCTGCTTTCCCTCTATCGTTCCATAGAATCGACCCCAAAACACGCCATGATTGTAATCAAAATTTCCAATGGCGTATGGGAGCTTGCAGGGAGAAAAATAGTCAATCCCTGGAGATTTAAATAGCCATTTCCTCCCTGGGTTTATTTGGCAATATATTATAATTTTTTGTATAAATTTGTTCTTTAGTGCACACATAGTGACTATTTGAAATATATAAATATAGTTGATTTTTAAGAAATAGCAAAGTTTTGTGTATCGTTGAAATCTTTAAAAAATTGATTTTTTTTCGAACATGGTGGTTGATTTGTTCCATTTTAAAAATGTAATGTCCCCCTGGTTGAATTCTATTTCTTCAAAGTTTCATTGAAGTCGGTTTATAGATGACCGAGATATTGTCATTTAAATGAGTCCTTTTTTAAGACACCCGGTATCTCTTTATTTGATGGTTTTGATTACTGATCTTTCACAACCAGTCATTTGGACTCCCATACGCCACTTTTCAAAATGGTGAACCGGCGATCCTCCAAAGGCTTTAAAATATGCAACATTGTAGGGGAATATAGGGGAACACCTTAGCCTGTAGGCCACGACTATAGGTTTAACGTCTTTTGTAACATTTTGAGGTTATTTAAGGGGAAAAATCTAATACAAATTTAGCGTCCATCCACTACAGGTCTAAACCGAATGGGAAAATTCGTGTAAAGTACCTTTCTCAATAACACAACGCCAAACCGAGCTGACCTTCGGACCGTGAGCCGCGAACCCGCAATTTCACTATGACGACTCCATGAGTAACCCTAACCACTGGACCACCTACGTCACCCACATAGGTCTGTAATGTGGACTCTTTCATTCTCTTTTTCATCCAGCAGAATCGCACGGAAATAGCAGCTCGAAAACGCCAGAGGTCAGCCAAGGCTTCGTCTGGTACGTGCTCCAAATAGATAAGTAATAATTAGTCAGTCAACGAGTAACTCTAACCACTGGACCACCTACTCCATCCACATAGATCTGTTCTGTGGACGCTTTTATGCTCCTTATCACCCAGCAGAATCGACGGGCTCCAAATAAATAAGTAATAATTAGTTATTCGCGTAACTGAGGTTTTACGTAAAAAGAACATGCAGATAATTCCCACTGTTGTTATCCGTAGTTATAGTAAAACAGACTAGGCCTACCTGCAACAACGGAGGACAAGTAAATAAGCAGATCATACTACGAGGGGGTCTAGCCCAGTGCTTGACAACGTATTTATAGCCAGCACATTTTCGTACTGCCCACCCACCAGTATTGTATTTCCAAGCTGGGAATTAAATGTGTCATGACGCGGTGGAATCAGGTGCTGATCAGTTTTTTAGGGGACATAATAATGAGACTTATTTGTAGGCCTATAATAAAATCTTACAGCCTGTTCACTTGCGGTGCATTTGATGGAAAAATACACCTATCTTGATGAAGTCGAGATATTTGCGATTGAAAGAGGTGGGGGTCACCTGGTGTCAGAAAATTAGCGAGAAAATGGCCGCCAAAGTTTGGTGGCTTCCAAAGCTGCAGTGTCCTGGGAAGCTGCAAATAGACATCTTTTGTGTCTTTGGTCAACTTTTCTTTTCAATCCATAATGTCCAAGGAAGAAAATGTTTTTAAATGGACATAAAAGGTGATACCCCCCCCCCTTCCCCCGTCGCCCAAAAAGAAAAAGAAAAGATAAAAATTGCCAAATGGGCAGGAAAATGTCGGTTTCTTTGATTTCATCATTTTAACGATCGTCAATCAGTAAGCCTAATGCCCAAGTAAGAATGTGTTTCAAATGGACATAAAAGGAGTTGAACCCCCTACCTCTCCCCTCCCCTACCCCTGACGCTCAACAAGGAAAAATTTGATAAAAATTGCCCACGGGCAGGAAAATGTCGGTTTCTTTGATTTCATCATTTTGGCGAGCGTCTGATTTCACCATGATGCCACACACATTAATAATATCCGTCACTATCTGGGTGACCCCTCCGCCCACTCAAATTACCAAATTATCATCTACTAGTGGGCCATAACGCCAAGGTTGGCAAGAACTGGACTAATCACTGCCATGCAAGCATTGTTACGAAGAACGCATTATGATCTCGCTGCTGCTTTTACGTAATGAAAATTACGTATGCTTTGTATTTACTGGAGCCTTTAACAGCAGGCACTCAGGCTTTAAAGGAAAAGGAAAGCCTCGCAACTGATGGATTTCGGGAGTCAACGAAACCCTGAGAATTTAATTAGCATAACCCAATTGAAAGAGCTGCGGAGTTGACCTACCATAGAAAACTGCATCTCCTCCCCCC
>NW_004797751.1:116200-117241 GCF_000002075.1 Aplysia californica
ACACACACACACACACACACACACACACACATGCATGGACACACACACACGCACACACATATACACATATACATGCAAGAGGGGGAAAGTGAACTACACGTAAATGTCATCTCTTGTAGAAATATTTACTACTGGTTCCAAACAACTGGGGGGCTTCAGTGGCTAAGTAAGCAGTAAGTTCAGACTAAAAAAAATAATGCCAACTAAGTGTCAGTGACACAGGGTTTAAATTGGTGGTCAATGGGATGTGTCCTTGACCAAGACGTCATGACAACTTATCTAACAAAAACTAAACAAACAGAGCGCTGCACAGTGACGACCAGCAATGGCACGTTAGTGAAATTATTCCTTTCGGTGTAATATTGCGTTTTTATGTATTTTTTTAAATGTATGAATCTATGATGATGTATGTATTTATATAATATGTATGTTTGCTATTTTAATCCAAATTTCCCCATGGGAATCAATAAAATGTAATGAATATATTTTATTTATTATTTATGAAAGCGTAGCTTTCAAAGCTCTGCTCGTGACCACGTGAAATTTCTTTCTTTTTTTAAAGTTTAGTTTTACTTCGAGTTTTACAACACTTGTAGCTCAAGTAGGTCATATAACTGTCGAAGGTTAGATGTGGTATTAATTAAAGAGTAACGTACAAGGGAAAACGGAGAAACAATAAGGATGGAAGATGTTTCATCAGAAAGAAGGAGCAAACCACACCAGAGCATCCTCCAAGCACCCACATGAATTTCAGACCTTCATATCTGTGTCCTATGCACATATTTTTCAACCTTTCATGAATTCAGAACAATGGTACAGGAAACAAGACAGACTATATTATTATTATTGATCACCTCCCGTAAGGGAAGTTAAAAGGCCAAGTTCAATCCGCGTTTGATTGTGATGACTAAGGCCGAAATCAGCGTGGATGAGAACAGCCGGATGTCTGGTGGCCTGTATGAACTGGGTGGGGGATTGGGGGGTGGGGTGGAGGGAGAGGGAGATTAAGAGGGAGGGAGGGAGAGAGAGAGAGAGAGAGAG
>NW_004797751.1:118572-119867 GCF_000002075.1 Aplysia californica
CATAAAAAATAAAGGAATAAAAAAAAAAAAAGAACACTTGAAATAATTGGCGACACAGCTCGAAAAAAATGTCGGTTTCCTTGATGATACTTTGACGAGCGCCCAATTTTAACACGCTGCTCACAAATCGCTACCTCAGAATTACAACGTTCCAATCTGACATGTTTGGCCGTTTCGAGTTACTAAGATCAGGAGATCGGCAACCAAATGTTCTATCTGCTGTATCAAAATCGTACGATTATTCGGAGTTGTTATCAAGCTATTTAAAAAAAAACTGTTAAAAAAGGTTCACATGTTGTGAAACTCAAAACTTGTAATGTTATATTTTTTTAAAACTATGTACTTAGGAGATATAACTTTGTAAATTAATTCTAGGGTAGCAAAATGGCGTGGTCTGCGCTGAATCGGAGTTTCGTCAGTGTGTACAGTCTAGGGTATTATTATAAAACAAGTTTATTCAATAGATCCGACAAACCTTATACAAAGGCAGACAAATGCCATCAATCCAAGACAACTGCAATTTGGCAATTTCATCCTGTTTCTCTCGATCCATGCAAGCCTGAATTAAAAATATAAAAAAAAGCAAAAATAAACAACAAAAAAAACGTCGTATAGATTCAGGAATGTCAAAGATGCTGTACATTTTAGGGAATGACTCAAGTACAGTCGAAATAATTGTCAAAGACAGCTATCCTTGGTCAGTGAGAAAAGCGGTCTTCTTAGACAGGTGACAGTCTTACACAATGTCGTTATAATGTAAAGAATACATATTATAAGAGGAAATGGGAAGTGGCCGTATGTACAGGTGGTTGTCTTATGCAGATGACCGTTAGAGCAGGTTCGACTGCAGTTGGTCAAGTAGCCTTCTGGCCCGGGAATAATACTGTCAGTTACGGTCAAACCTGCTGTAACGATCATCTGTCCAGGACAATCACTGTATAAATAACCACATCCAACTTCCCTCACCCCCTCCGATATTCTTTTTCTATAAAAATCAAAACGATATTGTTTCAGAGAACCACCCGTCTAAGATGACCACTTTTCTCCAGGAAAACAATGGTTGGTCATTTTGACCAGTTCGAAAGTATGTTATTTTGTATGTACTCCTATTTGACAAACCATGAAATATCACTACTATTATCACATTTATCATTATTATCATTACTAAAATCATCATCACCATCATCATCATCATCATCATCATCATCATCATTGTTTGGTAAGCAGGGTAGAAATCATTTCCATCATCATCATCATCATCATCATCATCATCATCATCATCATCATCATCATCA
>NW_004797751.1:119969-122442 GCF_000002075.1 Aplysia californica
GTATTAGGTGTGTCCCGCGCGCTCATATGACCTTATGCAGTTGCGAGCGCCGTAAAACCCTATACTAAACAAACAAACAAACTCTCTACCATCTTACTTGTTCTCTTTCATCTTACTTACTCTCTACCATCTTACTCTCTATCATCTTACTTACTCTATACTATCTTACCTACTCTCTACCATCTTACTCTCTACCATCTTACTTACTCTCTAACATCTTACTCTCTAGCATCTTACTCTCTACCATCTTACTTACTCTCTACCATCTTACTCTCTAGCATCTTACTCTCTACCATCTTACTTACTCTCTACCATCTTACTCTCTACCATCTTACTCTGTACCATCTTACTTACTCTCTACCATCTTACTCTCTAGCATCTTACTCTCTACCATCTTACTTACTCTCTACCATCTTACCTACTCTCTACCATCTTACTCTCTACCATCTTACTCTCTACCATCTTACTTACTCTCTATCATCTTACTCTATATCATCTTGCTTACTCTCTGCCATCTTACTTACTCTCTATCATCTTATTCTTTATCATCTTACTCTCTACCATCTTACTTACCTGCATTCAGGTGGTTGGAGGACGCCACTGATAGATCCTACTTCGTTGCTGTCACCGTTGTTGTTACTGTCTGTCTGTCTGTCGTACTTTTTCACTACACCAAATGACCTTTATTGTGTCGATATGCTCCTTTTTACTCCAAAATAACCCCACACAAAACAAACTAAGTAACTAACGAACAAACTAACGTGTAACATCACTGCTGCGAGCTCTAGTACTGTATACAAGCTGGGTACCCGTTCGATGAACGGACACAAAAGAATCGATCGTCAAGACATTTTCAAGCACTGTTTGTGAACGGAAGCCTCACTTGTTTACAATGGTGTCTAAGAAGACGAACAAACAAACAAACAAACAAGCAAACAAACAAACAAACGCATAAACAAACAAACAAACGTACAAACAAACGCACAAACAAATAAACAAACAAGCCTACCTGCAGGATGGCGAACATGACTTGACACACGTTGAAAGCGTGTCGCCAGTTGTGGTAGGCTATGTTCCTGTAATTCTTCCTCACTGTCAGTATCCATCGGCACAGGGTCTGATAGCCAGAGGAGGAAATGTTAGCGTTAGAAATTATATATATATATATACATTTTATTTTTTTACTTTATGTATATATACATATAAACATTTTTGTAGAATAACTGTTCCCCCTCCCCCCACGCTGTTCCCTTTGCCTCCTTCTTTGTTCTCTCTTTCTTTTTCTCGTTCTTCCTTTTATCTCTCTTTCCTCTTAGCCCCGCCCCCTCTCTTTATCTATCTCTCTCTTAATCTCTTTCTCTTTCTCTCTCTCTCTCTCTCTCTCTCTCTCTCTCTCTGTCTCTCCTTCACTCTCTCAAAAAAAAGCAAACAAAAACACACATAATATGTACCTAAATCCCTTACTGATTCCATCTCTGAAGCTGAGATACTTAATATTATTTCTATTATATTTAGAACTTCAAAACTGGCCCACCTCGTAAATAATATTACAATGTTGTCACTGGTCACTAATCCCATAATCCACGAAGACCGTAGGGATGCTGTATGACATAGAACCTCGTCAAGTGTCTCCACTTTTCACTTTTTTAATTTTTTTTATTTGCGAGCACCTGAGTTTGGGCGAAGGATTTCCCTGTCCACTCCGCCATGTTGTCGGTCCACCTCTTCCTGTGCCTTCCTCTCCTTCTCATCCCCTGCACAGCTCCCAGGAGAATGGTTTTGTACAGGCCGCAATATATTGTTAGTTGGCCATACCATTTCAGTTTTCTTCACTTCACAGTAGACAGCAAGACGATTGTAAATACATGTAGACAGTGTTGTAAAGAACGTTAAATCTAATATAATAATAAACAATATTTCCCACTTTTTTCTTAAACCACAGGGCTCACCTTCCTCTGAATCTCCCAGGGTTTGGTTATGGCAGCAATATCACAGGTGGTCATCAAAACACTCCGGAAGGTCTCCTTAGACTCCCTGTCATCGAAGCACGTTTGACCACTGTCCAGCATTGCGAAAAACTTGTCCCGAAGCCTGTAGGGGTAAATAATTTAAACAACTTTTGTCATCCTTGAGCAGAAGAGACGTAAAAGACTAACCTGCTCTATCGACCACCTGTCCAAGACAACCCCTGTCCAAGACAATCACTAAGACAATCACTGTCCAAGACAATCACCTGTCCAAAACAATCACTAAGACAACCACCTGTCCAAGACAATCACCTGTAGATAACCAATTACTTATTCCACTTGCCCCTCTTGCTTTTTAAAAATATATTATAAAAACACTGCCCAAGATGTCCGCCTGTCTAAGACAACCATTTTTTTCTGGAAGAACGCAAATGTCCGAAAACTTTCGAACAAATGGTAATGATAATAGTAATAATAATAGTAATAATAATAAAAAGTAATAATAA
>NW_004797751.1:122542-124564 GCF_000002075.1 Aplysia californica
TCTATCTATCTATCTATCTATCTATCTATCTATCTATCTATCTATCTATCTATCTATCTATCTATCTATCTATCTATCTATCTATCTATCTCAAACCAACCTCATTGTCTATCCTGAACTTCCTGATAAGACCGAGGTCATTGAACATTCTCATGGTTGCCGTCATCATCTGGTCCCTGTCTAGCGAGAAGTCGTTGAAGGTCAGCTCCTGTAGCTTCAGCTCCACCTCCTCTGGAATATCTTGTTGCTGGATAAGAACAAAATTCACATCAGTATGTGGTTTCTTATGAGACCGCTAGGAGTATCGTGGAAGGAAAATAAATCAAACGAGGTAGTACTTGATGAAGCCCTTGTAGGACGTTCACTGTTAAAAACAATCAGGAAACGACAAATGCAGTTTTCGGGACACTTAAGCAATGTCTTGAACATCTAGCTCTCACTGGCAAAATTGAGGGCAAACGAGGCAGGGGTAGGCCCAGAGCAACCTACTAAGAGAACCTAAATGGGTAACAGGAAAAGATAAGGGAAACGTAGCTTTTTTTAGAGCATCCCAGCAAAAGGAATGAATGGAGAACCGTGATCGCTGATATCTGTCTCAGATCTGGCACTGGATGATGATGATGATCATTCGTATTATAGTTATCATCAATATTATCATTATTCAAATTTCATTTTTTTGACGCAGCTCAGAGGGATAGAGGTGGGCTCTCGTGATCTAGAGTGTAAGGTGTTCGCCTCTCATTCAATACAATAGACTGTGGGTTCGAATCCGGATAGCGCAATGGAATTTTTTCTTCTCTTAAAATGTTCCCCTTTCACCTCCTTTCCTGCTCTCTAACAATGTTCTGTCGTCTGCTTTCGTCGCCACTTTCTGCAGATGCTAGTAGTGTACTGAAGCGTTTCAACCTTGACATCTTGTAGTGAATGGAGGGAATGCAATGGAATGTTGGGGGAAAAAACCTACATGCGGCATCATCTAATCTAGCCCATGGAAATGAAAATCAGCGCTGCATTCGGAGCGGACTTTATCGGCGCAGCTTTGGGCGCGGCATATATCAGTCCCGTGGAAAGAAGCCTTTATTGTGTCAATGGGCTTCTCTTTACCCAAACAAACATACAAAATAAGAGGACATAAAAAGAAAAGGTAAGTGTAAACGTAGTAAGCAGACAACACCAGAATGATACAAAAAGCTCATGGGGGTGTCACTCACCTTGAGCCAGGCCACGTCTTCATGGGGCACCGCCGCGTGATAGGACAACACCTGGGGGATATCGTATGAGGGTGACATTATGGCAATAGGTGGAGAAACGAAATGACTATATTATGGCGAAAAAGTACATGGCAATAAATAGTACATTGACAAGAGAGTTCGCGTGTCTCTCTTTCTCTGTCTCTGTTACGGTCTCTGTCTGTCTGCCTGTCTGTCTGTCTGTCTGTCTGTCTGTCTGTCTGTCTGTCTGTCTGTCTGTCTGTCTGTCTGTCTGTCTCTCTGTCTGTCTCTCTGTCAGTATGTCTGTCTGTCTGTCTGTCTGTCTGTCTGTCTCGGAAAAAGGTGAAAAAACCCTCGGAGATCCCGTGTGCAAATTGAGCACGTAGAAGATCCCATAGGTGGTCTAAAATTGATAAGAGTAGGCTCTGGCCGCCACCCAGGCAAAATTCAAAATTTCCTACCAGCTGAAAATGTTTAATGTGTCCCGCACGCTCATATGATCTCATGCAGTTGCGAGCGTCGTAAAACACTTATAAAAACAAAAAACCACCCAATAAAAAGAACCTGGAACTCTCCGTTCCAACTGACCTCGAGTGCCACAGCCTGTCGAGCCGCTGCCAGCGACACCTGCTCGTACAGCTGACAGTTGTTGATGCCCAGGCCACAGAAGATGGCAAATGCCTGGATGGGGGAGAAAGAGAAAAAATAATAAAAGTAATCATCATCATCATCATCATAATTATAACAATAATAATAATATGATGATGATGATGATGATGATGATGATGATGATGATGATGATGATGATGAT
>NW_004797751.1:124664-127298 GCF_000002075.1 Aplysia californica
ATAGATAGATAGATAGATAGATAGATAGATAGATAGATAGATAGATAGATAGATAAATAGACAGATCGATCGATAGATAGATCAAAAGATAGATCGATAGATAGATCGATAGATAGATCGATAGATAGATAGATAGATAGATAGAGAGATATATAGATAGATAGATAGATACTCACCCCACTGTTTAGGATCATGATGGCATGGTTGAAGTGATGGTGTTCAAGCGTTGCTTTGGTTCCATAGAGCTGTGCTATTGCTGAGCTTGACCTGGTGTCAAGACAAGAACAATTTTGTTGTTGTTGTTATAAGTGTTTTACGGCATTGGCAACTGCATAAGGCCATATGACGCGCGGGACACATTAAACATTTTCAGTTGGTAGGATCTTTTGAATTTTTATCCAGGTGGCGGCCGAAGCCTACTCTTATCGATGTTGGAAGTCCAAGGGATCTTTAATGTGCGCAACTTGGTCACGGGACCTCCGAGATTTTTCTCCCTTATCCGAGAAGGCTAGGTGTAGATCTTACTTTCCATAAGATCAGGGGTGTGGCTGAAAGACAGCAGTAAGAAAGAGTCAGGGAGTAGCAGAAGAAAGGCTGCAGAAAGAGTCAGGAGCCCAGAGGCGGGGGCGAAGGAGGTGAAGGGGTGGAGGCAGAAAATGGAGACGAAAGTAGATGACAGAACATTGTTAGAAAGGAGGAAAGGATGTAAAAGGAGTAAATATTAGAACAGAAAATGTTCCATCGCTGTTCGGATTCGAACCCGGGACCTATTGAATGAGAGGCGAACTCCTTTACCTCTAGACTACGAGAGCCCCCAGAGCAAAACGTCTCCCAAAGTACAACAACCCTGTATCCCACAAAAACAAAATTTTTACAGGAGAAGAAATAAAATTTGTCAATTCTTCTAACGGTGTTAGTTAAAAATTAAAGTCTGAACGTTGCACTTGCGATGTTTATAGAGCTACATGTCTAAAAAAAACTTTACACAAATTCCACAACGTTACAGTTAGTGGGGGGGGGGGAGGAAAAAAAGAGTTTTTAAACAAGGGTGAGTTACAGGGTTGTTGTACTCAGGCGACGAAAGGTGAATCAGCAGGGAGAACATGGCGATTGAAAAGGGAATACACTTAGCTCACTCCGGCGTTTGAGGTGTAGCAGTTAGGCGCTTGTTTGCCGCACGCGGGAGTTCGATTCCAGAGTAGCGAGAAGCATTCTATCGAGTATCTCGGTCTTTCTGCTGGGATGATGTATCCTTCTCAGCCCGGATTCTCCCCGACAGACAGGGTCGGTATCTCTCCTTCTAAATTTTAATGATCTAAATTATGTCAATGGGGGCATGAAAACATCTACATTGAAGAAAAACAAAAAACAACAACTACAAAACCACGACCTGATCTACCTCGCACAGATGCATCAGCCCTCGACACCTTGTGGTACCAATACCAACCACCAAGAGAACAAAAATACCAAAAACAAAAACAAAAAAGAACAAGACAGAACTGACCCAGCTGGAGGTCAACGTTTCTATTAATGTGGGTCTCTTCGTCTTTGCAGACGGTCATATAATATAAGCTTATTAAGATGGTTCACAGTTTTTATTCATGCAGCTTCTTTCATGGCTAACTCTTCCTGTGTTTGAAGCGCAGATTCTGTCGCAGAGCTTGCATGTCAGTGAGGTGGATCGAAGTTTCTATTAATAGGCCTATAAATAATACTCTTTACACGCGGACTGCCGGCAGAGTTGTATTATGAATAATGTTATTGGGTGTTATTACTGTATCTACGATCTTCTAATGCCCTTCACTGATAGATGATGAGGAGGGTCGTGAGCGGATGTGTTCATTCATTGCCTTATTCTTTATAATTACCCTCTTGCAACCAAACTTCTGTGGTTACTAATTGTTGACTCTAGGGCCTTTTAAGGATAAATGTCTAGTGTTGGGACGAGTTCATTTATAGCTCTATTCTTTATAATGATTCACTTGTAACAAGACCTCTGTTGTTGCAAGTTGACTTCAGGGCATTAAAAAAATATCCAGCTTTGGGGTGTGTTTCTTTATAAATTTCTCTATTCTTTACAATTTACTCACTGGCTATCAAACCTCTGTGGTTGCTTCTTGACTCGCGGGCATTTTTAAGATAAATGTTCTGTGTTGGGATGTGTTCATTTATTGCCTTATTCTGTATAATTAAGCACTTGCTACAAAACCTCTGTTGTTGATACTTGACCTCAGGACATTTTAAAGATATATGTCCAGCTTTGGGATGTGTTTCTTTATAAATTGCTCAGTTCTTTACAATTTACTCACTTGCTACCAAACCTCTTTGGTTCCTTCTTGATTCCTGGGCATTTTAAAGATAAATGATCAGCGTTGCGTTTGCCGGAAAACTGTTCCGAAAACAAACAAACAAACAAACAAACAAACAAACAAACACATTATAGTTTAGGTAATGTGACAGTACCCTGTGTCGGTCCCCAACTCAATAATTTTAACACAGAGGGGAATGTTTTGTAAAGAAAAAGTATGGAATGACCAATAAAGTACAATCGGCCCTTTGAAAAGGAGGGCGGGGGTGGGGGAGGGGGGGTGAATCTCGCACGCAAACTAGCAAGGGGAATAGAGGGGGGGGGGG
>NW_004797751.1:127465-128578 GCF_000002075.1 Aplysia californica
ATAATACTACTACTAATAATAATAATAATAATAATAATAATATGTATAATAATAATAATAGTAACATTTGTAGAGCGCATAACCCAGTTCTACAGCAAACTTTATGCGCTTTACACTTTAATAATACCCCACCAGACCATAGAGCAGTGTAGAACATTCTCAGCTTCTCGAGAAGCATACAGTGCATGAAGCTGATTAAGCACTCAAACTGACAAGATCTTTCACTGTCCATAGGTTGGTACCCATTTCCACCTTGCTGAAGTAAGGAACTTTCGTGTAAAGTGTCGAACCCACGACCTTACGGTTGCGAGTCTGAGAGCTTAACTATTATGCCACGGACGCCACAATACCAATAAATGTAGACCACTTGCTCAATTTCAGTTTCACTAACAGTTTTAAGTACTTTCAAACACAGATATGTCAGGCAAGCGACAAAGATCAGAGTTGTTACAAGAGAGTAACACGTAAAGAAAAGAATGAGAAGAGAAAAGATAACGACGATGGACGTTTGATAGAAAAAAGGAGCAAACGACACCAGAGCACCTGCCAACCACCCACAGACCTTGTTTGCTTGAGCAGAGAGATGCATCCTCTTCATTTTTGATGTTGTTCTTGTTAGCATGATTATATATTATAATATGATGTCAGTTCATGTTCTTCACGCTAGTTGCATCTGTACGTTATGTGATGTACGCCATGTTTCTTCATGTTACGTCACACTGGTATCATTCATTGTCTCAGTAAATCTATGTGTTCACAGATTCAATCATCATCTGCCATTTGTAATGAACAATAAAAGTGGGTGGTTGGTGGGTGCACTGGTGTGGTTTGCTCCTTTTTTCCTATCAAACATATATCGTCCTGATCTCTCCTTCTTTTTTATGTTTGTTACTCTCTTGAAACACCTCTAATCTTCAGCACTTATATAGCCCGATTGTGTTGCAAGTGGCGTAAAACTCTTACTAAAACTTTTTTAAAATAACAATAAAAGGTCAATCAATGATTTACGCAGAGAAGTCTTTCTCCGTTGCCGTTTTTGTTGTTGTTGTTGTTGTTGTTGTTGTTTGTCGTTGTTCCATTTGTGCGGAATTTGGGGGGGGGGGGGGGGGGGGC
>NW_004797751.1:128678-130117 GCF_000002075.1 Aplysia californica
GGGGTAGCGACCAAGGGCAAAAGTCAGCATGCCACCACCGGGAAAGAAATGGTTCTCCCTCTTGGTATCAAATATCTAACCCTTTGCATATTAGGTGGCATCGTGGTGAACTCAAGCGCTCGTCAAAACAATGAAATTAAAGAAACCGACTTTTTCTCCCCACGTTAGGCATTTTTTTATCTTTAAAAAAATGTTAATAATTTTTGTTCAATCTCTTTCAGCTTTGAAAGTCACCAAACTTTGGCTGCCATTTCTCGCTAAGTCTACCTCCGACAACGAACACCCCCCCCCCTCCCCCTTCCCACAATCGCAGATATCTCGACCTCTATTTAAGATAGATTGGTATCTGTTTCATCTAAGACTGAGTCCGGCAAATAACACGCTTTCATTTAATAACAACTGCTCCCCAATATGCTCCAAAATTGAGCGCGCCTTAGTCCACCACGTCGTGATACATATCAGTCAGGCTCCAAAGAAGCTGTGCCAAAGCAATTATTGACCACTGGTTGAAACTGACACTAAATAATCCCAGGAGAATGCAATTCACCTGCTCCACCACCTAACCCACCCCACCCCACCCCACCCTCCCCCACCCACCTCACAGTAAAGATTCTTTTACAAGCGATAAAGAAATGTGTGAGGTCCGACCGCCGTCATTTCCAGTCAATTTTCTTCCAATTACATTAGCAATCTTCAGGACAAGACAACATATTAAATCAGGATGTATTCAAATCGGATAACTTAGTCGTACATTTTCAAAAGGCAAGTAAAAAAAAAATCCACAGCTTTAGCGTCCAGCAGGTTTGGATTTTGTTATGTTTTGTCTCGACTTGTTTCGTTTCGCTGCTTTTTTGTTTTGTTTTTGCTATTTTGTTGTTGTTTTGTTTTGTTTTTCTTTTACACATCCAGCATTAGCTGATTTCCAGACAAAAGAGTGTTCGTCCCACTTTAATCGATGCAGACGATAAATCGGGAAGGTTTGACGTCAGAGCCACTTGTGGAGACGGTGGCGTCTTTCAGCGGTGTGAACATGGCCCGAACAAAGAAGCACTTTGCATTGATTCCCTGTTTCAGCACAGTCTCTCTACCTGATCGAGTCTCAGGAGCTCTCCAACCAGGTTCGAACAGAAACTGAGCACACGTTTTTAGTTCGTTTTTTTTTTTTTAACGAAATGCTGCAGAAAAGAGTGATTTTTCTTATCTTTTTAAAAATGCTTTTTTAAAAAAATTTTTACTTTATTTTCATAATACATGTGTTATTATGTTCTCTTTCTATTTTGAAAGAGCACCTTTTAGAAGACTTTACAGAACTTTTTTTTATTGGTTGATTTTGCTGTCAACCCACCCAGACGAGAAGACGTGACAGAATATTTAATTTGATGACGACGACGACAACGACGACGACGACGACGACAACGACGACGACGACGACGACGACG
>NW_004797751.1:130217-131673 GCF_000002075.1 Aplysia californica
ATGATGATGATGATGATGATGATGATGATGATGATGATGATGATGATGATGATGATGATGATGATGATGATGATGATGATGATGATGTGGAAGCCCAGAGGCGAAATGTTGAGCCGTTTTATAAAACAAAATTTGAACATTTTATATTTTTATGTTATTTTGTCTGAAATTCAAACAAGACTCTCCCTCCTACTCTGTTTTCCGAACAATGATAATGATGATGATGACGATGAGCAAAACAGCCGCGTCATTATCACATCAACGCAACTGCAACCATTACAGTGGTTCGTCAAACGCCAGCGACATCCTGTGTGAAAGTAAAAGTAAAGCACAGCCACTCCCACCCTACCCCACACAGTCACCCAACCCTCATTTGGAACTGCTGGGTGGCATAGCTTAACATCCGTTCGGGAACAAAGTGAGGGGATGTGGGAGGTGTCACTGTGGGTGTCTATGTGGGGGAGTCAATGTGGGGGTCATAGTGAAGGTCATCGTTAGGATCACAGTAGGGGGTGGGGGTGCAAAATCTTACAGGAAGCAGGGAGTAGCTGTTTGGAATCGTGATGGTGCGTGAACGAAGACGTGGGGATGTGAGGTGGAAGGGAGGGGGGGGGGGCAGGGGAAAGTTTTGCTAGGGAAAAAGTCGTTCATACAGGTGACTATCTTAAATAGGTGGATGTTAGAGGAGGTTGAACTGTACAGTCAAATCCGCTCTACTAGCCACCTGTCCAAGACAATGACAGGCAAACCTTGTTTAAAGGTCACCTGTTCGAGACAACTGCCTGTGTAAACGACAACTTCCTACCTCCCCCATTGCCTTTCTTTATATAACAGTCAAGGCTGCCTAAATCTACTGATTTTTTCCGGTAGTTACCTATTTTGGGCCTGTTCTACCGCCATACCGATCAAGGTGTCAAAACCACCGAATTTGTGATGGGAGACACTGTCCAAGACATATACCTTTGTAAGACAACTATCTTTCTCCTAGACAATGGGTGGCCGCCTTGGACAGTTTCGAAGGAACACTGTAAACTGTCTAAGACGGTCATCCATTATCTGGGAGAAAAGTATCCGTCTTAGACAGGTGGCCGTCTTAAACACTGTCATTATTATGTTTTAAAAAAATACACAAGGATGAAATCGGAAGCGACCGCCGTTAGTTTAGGTGATTGTCTTAAACTGTTGAACAGGAGGTAATCTTGGATAGGTTTGACATTATTTTATCTCTACTATCTTACTTATTCACTTCCATTTTATTTACTCTCTACTATTATACTTATTCACTACCACCTTACTTACTCTCTACCATCTTACTTGCTCTCTTCCATCTTACCTACTCTCTACCATCTTACTTGTTCTCTTTCATCTTACTTACTCTCTACCATAGGGGGCTCTCGTGGCCTAGAGGTTAAGGTGTTGGCCTCTCATTCAAAGGTCCCGGGTTCGATTCCGGGTA
>NW_004797751.1:133243-135389 GCF_000002075.1 Aplysia californica
CTGCAGCGCCATCTGAAGCAAAGAGCATACTTCCTGCGGACACTTTTTAGACTGAGTGGCCCATCTTGTCTTGTACTATCTTTGGTAACACATAGCAAATTCAAATGCCACATAGCAAGTTCAAATGTAAATATGCTTGAACTAGAGTAAAAGGAGGCTAAGTGAGTGGTTGGCGGGTGCTCTGGTGGGGTTTGCTCCTTCTTTCCGACCTAACATCTATCATCCTGATCTCTCCTCCTTCTTTTTTGTGCCTTTTACTCTCTTGTAACACCATTAATCTTCGGCACTTATTTGACCTTATTGTGTTGCGAGTGCCGTAAAACTCTTACTAAAACTAAAAAGAAGGCTAAAAGTATAAGAAATGTATCAAGGTAAGAAGTAAAAAGTTTAAGTTTTTTTTGGCCACGATAAAGATAGTCGTAAGCCGTGGGGTGCCACAAGGAAGAAATCATGTGAAACAAAATTAATAGTTAAATTATTTTTAAAAACCGAAAATAAACCAACACGTTAAAACAGAAACGAATGGTTATGATACAAATCAGCATACTGCTGCTGGTATATTATAGAACTAACTGAGTGAAATCTAAAGCCAAATTTACTTTTATTTACTTATTGTTGCACTACAAGATGCTGTGGCATATAGGCTTGCATTGATCTGAAGACTGCTGCTATTTTCACTATAATCACAGCTTGGGATTTTTGTTCCATCATCTGGGCAAGTGTGGCCATCCCTTCCTGATGAGTCAGCTGAGTGAGCATTTGGTCTTTTGCCTCTCCGAGCCACGGTTTCCCAACGTATTTCCAAATTCACAAGCGTTCTCGTAGATGTTAAGAAAAGGTGTGTAGGGAGTAAATATTTCTTACCCAATCTATGGATGAGTTGCCATTTAAAACCTGCCTTTAAGCACGAGCGTTGTTTCCTACAAAACATACTTCGTTTTGGATGTTGTTGGAACAGTTTCTTAGAGGGATGGGTTGAAACGAAAGCCGCCATTTCCTCTACTTGAAAGTCGTGAAAGACCAGGCCACCTACGTCACTGACAGCAAATTAGGCGCCTATGGCATCGTGCGGTTCAGTCCCCTTCGTCCCTGCATTACTCGAACAAAGCTTTGAACACTTTGAGCTCTTCATAGGTTTCTCTTCGTCAACGGCTTGCTACCAGCCTCCTCAATAAAGGCAAGTTCATACCGCTAAATGTTCTGCATCAGCCATGCTGCATACTGATGTCAAGTTGCTTCAGTCCTATCAGAATTTTTTTCCACGGGAGCATCCTCGGGATTTCTTAAATGGTGATCAATTAACCTTAAAATTAAACTGCTTATGGTTGTCGTCAACTCAGTTTGAGCGCATTAAAATGCTTTTCACGCAGAATAATCTTTGTGGGGTATATTTGCTTTTGCTATGTGGCATTTGAACTTGCTATTGTGTAGCATTTTGATTTGCTATTTCTACATTTGAACTTGTTACCCACAATGGTGCACAAAAATTTCCTATTGAACATTTGAACTTTCTATGTGGCGTGAAACTTTCTATGTGGCATTTGAATTTGCTTTGTGGCATTTGTATTTCCTATGTGTACATTTGATCAGAAAAAAACTATATTACATTTGCAAAATCTACTAAGTCTCAAACCATTTTTTTATTCCCCGCTACCTACAATGATGGTGATGATGATGGTGATGATGATGATGATGATGATGATGATGATGATGATGATGATGATGGTGATGATGATGATGAGGCAGACGAAAACTCTCATCTAACACAGCCGACGTACAGTTCTATTTCTAAAGTAAAACAGCAAGTTACCTCAAAGAGCTGGTCATCATGGTCGTCAAAGGGGAGGCCATCTATCCTGTTGACCACCTGTGCTACACCTGTAAAAAGCAGACGATTAAGAAAAAAAATTAAAATTGAAATCTCGGTTAGCAAAGAAATTCCGGGAGGTGGGTGGGGAGGTACAATGTAGATGTTTTCATGCCCCAAACGACACTATTTAGATAATTTAGGAGGCGTGTTTCAGACTCAGTCTGTCAGGTCCAACATGTGCTGAGAGTGATAAAACACCCCAGTAGAGAAACCGAGATACTCAATGAAAAATTAAATGTTCTCCCCACTCAAAGTCCGAATCCCCCCCCCCCCCCC
>NW_004797751.1:135489-137605 GCF_000002075.1 Aplysia californica
CCCCAGCTCCCTTTCCTGGGCAGACCGACTGACTGAAGTGTCTTTAGGCCATTCCCCAAAGGGTATATTAACATGTTTTTATGCAGAGTAGAATTGTAAATAGGCTGATTTATCAATGTCATGCTCATACTGCACAGGAACAGATAAATAGGGGGAACTGCTGTTTTATCTTCTCTCATCCTTACTATCGTCATTTTCCCTCTACTTCTTTTGTATGCTTGTCGCTCTCTTGTGAACTGCTATTTCCGGGGTGAATTGGTAGTTGAAGTAGACTTGGTGCTGTTGAGGATAGAGGGAAGAGCAGAGTAAGCCTGATTCCCCATTTGGACTTCTCTGTTGACATCCACCCCTTGGCGCTCATATGACCTTATGCAGTTGCGAGCGTTGTAAAACCTTACTAAAAAAAAAAAAAGACCGAACTTGGGTTTTTGCGTATGACAGCGAAGAGCCTAACTACACATTAGATGCCTGTAGAAATTCCGTCAACATTTTGAAATAGAATAGATTACTGGGAATTCTAAAAATGTGATAAATTCTCAGTTCTAAAATAGGCAAGGTCATCACTATAACGACTATATTGACTATATAGCTATATTGGTCTCACATGACCAAGGGTTTGACAGGTTAATCAAAGTGAGACCAAGAAATAGGTAGAAATGAGACCGCACACGAAAAAAAAACCTTTCCCATTATAGGAACATAATTAGCACATTTTTATTTGACGCAGCTCCACTGAGTAGTGAATCCTGAATTTTTAAGTCTATGCGTTCCCGACAAAATAGTCCAGAAAATATCTATTTATATTATTTTGTTCCCCATTTTGGGCAAAACGAAATCACGATTTTTAAACGTATTTCGGGAAAATGATCTCAACATTTTTCAACAGTAAAATTTTAACTTCATACTATGTGAACAGAAGGCAAAAAAAGCAGAGAAGGCAATATCTATTATTAGCACTTTGGTTTCAAATCTGGCTGTCTTTGTCTTGATTTTTGTGGCCAGACTTTGATCTGCATAGAGCGGTAAAAAGTTGAGGAAAAATAAAAACAAGAACTCACAGCAGCCACGAGATTATTAGGAGTAAGCCCCCCTCCCCCCTCCCACACCCCCACCCACACATACACATATTTTTTAGGTAGACTACCAATCCAGTTCTTAGCTTATATAATCAGTGCTTGTGACTGCTTATGACAGTGGCCCGGAAGGGGTAAACAGGGTATTTATGTAGCAATAAAACAGTTTTTAATGTTGTGCATACGGCTCAAATTTAAATCATTGGATTTATGAGGCCAACGTTTTGGGTATATTTGACAGCGACGATGTTGGCCAATCGTGGAAGGGAAGCAATGATTATTTGGTTATGGGCTATTCTACGGTAACTGGGGGGACATTTTAGGCTACTATACTTTCTTACAACGATAACATTGTAGTTCCACATCGACTCATTTACTTCAACTTTAAATGATCAGAAAATTTGAAAGACGTACAAAGAGTCATATTAGATGCAGTCATTTGGAAAAAGTACTTTATGCAAATCCTGTGACGTGTTTAGTTTCGCTGACTGACGCGACAAAGGAGGTATTTTTTTCTGTCTCGTCAGTTACCGTGGAATAGCCTTTCATATAGACGTTTCCCTCCTGCGCATGACTCGGACAGGACTTATGAAAGGACCAAATCTGGGGAAGCTTATTGTCGAAAAGCTTTTAAAATGCCCTGAGCCTACAACTACGAAACTTGAACCACAATTGTGCGATACAAGTGCAGAAGATTAAAAGGGTTACAAGAGAGTTAATAAGACAAAAAAGGAGGAGGAGAGATACGGGTGATAGATGATTGAGTAGGGAAGAAGGAACACGCCATATCAGTCAGCGCACACACCTGCCAACCACCCCCGAGCTCCGGTCTTGAGACAATGTGATCTTGCTGAGGGCGTTAAACTCATAAATAATCAAAACAAGAGCTACAATTGGAACAACGACAATTACTATTGTACTTAGGCTTGATTGAGGCGAAGACAAGCACGAAATTATTAGCGGGATTTTTTATGGGGGTGATTTCTTTTCTGGTGTGTGTGTGTGTGTGTGTGTGTGTGTGTGTGTGTGTGTGTGTGTGTGTG
>NW_004797751.1:140382-141786 GCF_000002075.1 Aplysia californica
GACACACACACACACACACACACACACAAACACACACACACACATGCACACACACACAAATACACACACACATACACACTATCTTCTGCCAGTAAATTTATTAAGTGACAAAGTGTGTATGTCTGGGAGTTTTGCATTGAACAGCGTTTAGAACTTTCTAGAGATTTGGTGCTATATAAATTCCCATTACATGTATAATTATTATTATTATTATACTATTTTTATCACCATCAACATCATCATCATCATCATCAGTGGCGTGGCTCCCCAAGCGCAAATGGCGCCATGGCGCCACCCTTTGAAATGGAGAACGGATTTTCAAAAAAGGGAATACGATTTTCAAAAACTCATCATCAAAATATCACAATATTTTTTTCCAAAAAATCTCTTATTCAGTGTTCATCCCTAAGTGCACCAGTCTTTATAGTTAAGGTGTCTATAATTAGGCTAGTGGGAGTTGGGCGGGTAAGTCTCCCGTTGCCAGTCGCAAGGGTCTCCCCCTAGGCTTAGGTCTCCCCGCGTCTTTCGTTCCCTACGTCTGAATCAGTGTCTATGCCTGAACCCTTTTGGGTGTTCATTGTTTAGGTGTGAAGTGTGGTCAAAATAATTCAAAATGATCCATAAACTATTTGATTCAATCAGTTGAAAATAGGGTTTTCTTTCCAAGAATAGCAAAAAAAGTTTCTTTCATACCCCATCCAGACGTTTGACGGAAGACACAAGAGATATCACCAAGAACATAACTCAGCCAAAAATGCTACAACAGGTACTCTCATCACACTAAGAGATTGTACTGTTGGGCCAAAGGGCCAAGATGGATTTGGCGCCTGTATGGTAGGGAGGGGATGGAGTGGTAGTTAGCCTGGACATGGCATGGTTGCAAACTGTCTGAAAATAGGTTTTAATGTCTGCTTTCTGGAAACCAGAACTGCAAGTGAATCAGGGAATGGGGTCATTATGTCAAGACGCCCCGAGGGCAATAGTGCATGCGTGTTCTTGACTGTGAATGTGTGCTTTTCTGTTGATCTGTGGGAAGTTATTGTTTTGTGTGTGGTTATGATGCGATGTGATTGTGCGCATCTTAAGCACCAACTTGGTTGTTTATCATCAACAGATCTCTTCTCTCTATATATAATATAAAAGATTGTACCGGCACATATCTATTCTTCTCGCATGGAAGTAGATGGCCCTGTATCAGTATTAAAATTAAATGAAGGGGCGTATATAGTAGGTCTACAGTTTGTAGACCTGTAATAAGTAGGCAATACTAGATCTATTCGTTGTGCATAAATTTGTTCTTGGCGCCACCTTCTCTGGAAGTGACGCCACGCCCCTGATCATCATCATTATTTAGTAGTAGTAGTAGTAGTAGTAGTAGTAGTAGTAGTAGTAGTAGTAGTAGTA
>NW_004797751.1:143067-145036 GCF_000002075.1 Aplysia californica
CCAATGTGTGTGCGTGTGTGTGTGTGTGCGTGTGTGCGCGTGTGTGTGCGTGCGTGTGTGTGTGTGTGTATATATATATATATGTGTGTGTGTGTGTGTGTGTGTACGTGTGTGTTTGTATTGTATATGTATTACTTGATACAAATATGTCTACAATAGCCAAGTAATGAATACGATGGTGTGATTTTTACCAAGGTGATCACAGGGATAATTATGTTTCCGTACAAGAAATCTTTTTGTTCCCTTGTGCTATCCTAACAGATTGACGCCATCTGATCAGCATAATAATACTATTGTGCAGGTGAAATGTAAGGTATACTATCCCAAACACGGTTTTGATAATTAATATTAGTTTTGTATTTGGTAGACTATTGTGATTTCCTGATACTGATGATGTTGCTGCTGATGATGATGGCGTTGAAAGTATTACAGCATAGTTGTAAAATAAAAAGAACATGATTCTATTAAAAGAAGAAGATCCTAAAATATTTGAGATTATAAAACTTGTGCAAGAATGATTGAATCCTCACTAAAAACAAAACAGTGCACTTTTTATTCTTTTTAAATGTTGATTTTTGTCTTCTCCATCGACAATCAATTTTAGATAAATTAGGAGGCATGTCAACCCGAGCTCAGAGGGATACAATATCCCCAGGAACAAGACTAAGGCATTCGATAAAGATTCGCCTCCCTCGGGAATCGAGCTCGGGTCTTCTGTGTACGAAGGTAGAGCGCCAAACCGATACAATATAGAATTATGTCGGTTCTTGCACTTTAGCGTTAGCAATGACGTTTATTGATAGTTTTGATAAGAGTTTAACGGCGTTCACAACTGCTAAAGATCATAATATTATTATAAGCGCGTGGGACACTAGTTGATTGTTTGCACGTTAGTTCACAGCACGGCTTATCAATGCCGTGTATGTCGTGTTTGTCTGCACCATGATGCTCGGCTTTGTGTGCTAATGATGCATTGTAAGCTTTGGGCAGATTCACGCGCGTGTCACGACTCGGTGGAATCATGCGCTCGTCAATTTTGGGGCAAATCATGGAGTTACTGGTATACACTTAAACTTGTTTATTTGCCTTGCCTTTGAGGAAGAACAAAAGAGTACTCATCTATATTGAATAGAAGTCGAGATAATTTTCGATTTTTGTAGGTGGGGATCGCTTGGTGTCAAAAGTAAAACTAGCGAGAAAATGGCTGCCAGAGTTTGGTGACTTCCAAGCGTGAGTGTCCATGGAAACAGAAAATTTACATTTTTTTTTCTTTTTTGGTGCCTTTGATCAACGTTTTTCAGCAAAATCACACAGAAATATGCTTTTCAATGGACATAAAAGTCTTGAGTTCACAAAAATCGACTATAATTGCCCAAATGAAGGGAAAATGTCGATCTCTTCGATGTCATTTTCTGTCGGCCGGCTGATTTCACCACGATGCCATACATATCATGCACTCTACATGCCAATGTTACCAGATTCCCCAATCGGGTTCTCCAATAACAGCTTGCTGTTTCTCTTTCTGTTTTTCAGGATGAGTGCGTCAGTTTTCCCGCTAACCGCTAATGACAGAATGTGTGTGTGTGTGTGTGTGTGTATGTTTGTGTGCTTGTGTGTGTGTCAGTGTGTTTATAAGAATGTGTGTATGTTTGTATGTGTGTATGTGTGTTTGTAAGTGTGTGTGTGTGTGGGTGTGGGTGTGCGTGCACATGTGTGTATGTGTGTGAGTATGTGTGCGAATGTGTGTGTGTTTGTATACGTATGTGTTTGTGTGTATTTGTGTGTGAGTGTGCATGTTTGTGTTTGTGTGCGTGCATGCACATGTGTGTATGTGTGTGAGTGTGTATGTGTGTCTTTGTGTGTGAGTGTGTATGCATGTGAATGTGTGAGTGTTTATGTGTATGTGCGTATGTGTGCCTGTGTGTGTGTGTGTGTGTGTGTGTGTGTGTGTGTGTGTGTGTGTGTGTGT
>NW_004797751.1:145863-147276 GCF_000002075.1 Aplysia californica
TAATAATAATAATAATAATAGATATCATTAAATTGTATAGCGCAAACCCCCGCTCTACAGCAAGCTCTATGCGCTTTACAACCTATACTATTTCCCCAGCAGACCTGAGAGCATTTTGAAACAAACTCAACTTCTTGGGAAGCAAACAGTGCAAACCACCATTTGTAGGCGCTAAAACACTAACTTACTGACAAGATCTTTCGCTGTCTATGGCCAATTTCCACCAGGGCGAAGTGAGGAAAATTCGTGTAAAGTGCCTTTCCCCAGGACACAACGTCGGGCCCGAGGCTCGATCCCCCGAACCCGCAATCTCACGATTACGAGTCCGGTAGCCATTTATATGTATGTGTGTGATGTTATATATAATAATTAAAGATACATACAAGCACATAATATACATATACATATTATGATATTCATTTATAATATTTATAACCATCATCAAATGAATCAAGTCAAATTTCTTGTTTTTGTTGAGGGACACATTTTCAGTTCGGTAGAAATTAATTTTGAATTTTGCCCTAGTGGCGGCCGAAGCCTACTCTTATCGATTTTACAACCACCAGGGGATCTTTCCCGTGCGCATAATTCACACGCAACTTAAGGGATTTTTTCGCTCCTATCTGACGAGGCTAGGTGTTTGATCTTACCTACCCTAAAATCAAGGGTGTGGCTGAAAGGCAGCAGTAAAAGGAGCCAATAATGAGCAGCAGTAGAAATGTCGCAGAATGAGTCGGGAGCCCAGAGGAGTGGGCAAAGAGGGGTTGGAAAGGGTAGGGGGGGTGGGGGCAGAAAATGGAGACTAAAACAGGCGACAGAACATGATTGGAGAGCTGGATAGAGAAGAACATTTTCCGTCGCAGTCAGGATTTCAACCTAAGACCCATTGAATGAGAGACGAACAGAGTCTCTCTAGACCACGGGAGCCCCAAGAGCACAGGTCTATGGGATTCACCCCACATTCTTATACTCCGTGCACACTGCCTATCGGATTCAAAAGATTGAGTAGCGACCTGCCAAAATTTCCTTCATGAATGAAACAAAAGTCCCACAATTTTGGCAAAATACGACAGATTTGACTCACTACCTTGATGTAATTTTTTTCAAAAAACGAGTTTGATTTTGGAGGTCATAGACGAATGAAGTTGATTTCTATCGAATTGTGCTGAAATTGAAGCTTTTGTCCCCCATCTTTGTAGGAAAAAAATTAGCTGGTTTCGACTCAATTCGATGAATCTGATCGGAAGTGTGCACTGGGCATATTATTTTCTCTCTGCGAGAAAAGACAGACCCACTCATTGTACAAATCCAGTCCAAAAATAGCACTGGTGACGCAAACAGGTCGGCTGGAGAAATGGATCACTTTCGCTCACTTTGGCTTGTCGCGATTTGCGCTTTTCCTCTCCCTCCCCC
>NW_004797751.1:149274-155174 GCF_000002075.1 Aplysia californica
ACCCCCACCCCCGCCCACAGGCCAGTGCTTCTGACTGAATTGTCTTTAGACCATTCCCAAAGAGGGGACATTAACATGTTCTTATTCACAACAGAATTGTAAATTGGCTGATTTATCAATGCCATGCTCATACTGTGCCGGGAAAAAATAGGGGGAACTTCTGCTGTTTCTTTCCTCTTCCTAACTATTGCAATTTTTCCTCTACTTCTTTTGTATGTTTGTCACTCTCTTGCCCATTCGCAGTGCCGACGAGCGCAGGAGACCCAAGTTCGATTTCCGTGAGAGAAGAATGTTATCTAGGATCTCGCTATTATGTTGTATCCCTTTTTTAAAGTCTGGGTCGGCGCAGACTTGCAAGGTTAAAGCCTGCGTTCTAAATTATCTAAATTGTGTCGATGGATGTATAAATACACCTATATGAAAATACAGTGTCTCAGTAGTCTGTGTACCTGCTCCCAAAACGTCATCGATTTTATGCCAGTGGGCAGGTAAAAACATTTACCAACTTAAAGCTATGCAACGAATGCTCACTGACCCTTGAACTAACTAATCGGTAACTTTGAAGCGTTGACTTAAATTATAAATTATAATATTATCCTAGACGGTGTACCGTCATTGTCACCGCTCATTACTCGCTACTTTAGAATTACAACGTTCTATCTGACATTTAAGGCCGTTGTTTAATTACTGAGACCAAGGGGTCAAAAACCAAATTTTATATCTGTCGTCATAAACAAAGGCAGCCTCATTGAAACTGTAGACTATTCGTATCTGCGACAAATTGTCAGACTATTCGGAGTTGATATCAAGATATTCAAAGAATTGCTTTCGAAAAAAAACCTTGACATATTGTGAAACTCAAAATGGTTTACGTCAAATTACTCAAAACTAGGTAGTGAGCGGATAGAACTTTGTAATTCTAAGGTACAGACCTGTCTATGAAAATTTCGCTGAGAAGCGTGCTTGTCATCGACGTCTAAATGACAGACCAAAACCCCAGCTAAAGTGCTGTCAATATTTCGTGGCACAACTTATCCTCAAATATCTCTTTAACGGGTAAATCAATGTCACTCATACGTTGTACAACAGTTTGTATCAATTTGTCTTAACTTAATCATATTTTCCACAACAATTGAGGCTAGAACACTATAAATCTCAGTCATGCGGAAAATAGGATTGGTCACAGCACTTCCCGCTTCTCACACATGTTTTGCATACGCATATGGCCTACTTCACAGCAGGTAACCAATGTCAATATTTAGTAGCAAAACTTTTTACAAGAAATTTATTTTATACTGAACACATTTTTTGCGCTAAAGGTTTTCAAAACATGCGTTCAATAAAGATAATATTTCCCCAGCTGTTAACGTTTTAAAATATGTAGAAACCACCCATGTGGATTTTTTTTTTATATTAAGGAATTTTCTAGAATACAGCTAAGGGGTGTTTACAAAGATATTGTACAAATTGATTCAAGTGCATACGTTGGAGAAGCTAAGTTCGATAGTTGAGGAGATATCTAACAATAAGTTGCGCCACGGATTTTTGACCGTACTATAGGCGAGCGTGTGCGCACTTTTGCCCCGTGGCCTTCATCTGGATCCAAATTGAGTCAAATGGGGGCTTCAGAGCCAACCGGAATTACATTCAAGTTCACGGTCTAGGATGCCATCGGACACGTCTAAGGATTTCTTTTTCTTTTCTTTTTTTTTTTGTTTTTTTGGTAAGAGTTTAATGACGCTTGCAACACTAAGATATCATAATATAAGTGTTACTAGACAGTAACATACAAATAAAAGAATGAGAATTTATATGTACTCTAGATGCTTGATAGGAAAGAAAAAGAGTCTATGACGATAGGACAGTAAAAGGTTAATAAAGTTTGAGAGCTGTGCACTTAATATAATTAAAAAGTTGTTCCCGCATCCGATCAGGACATTGGGGATTGCCTTGTTAGTGAGACAACTTTTTATACCTTCGGCGCATTCTAGTACAGCGGCCAGTTCCTTTCCACGCCGCTTTTACTAATAATAACTACGTAGGGCCTATATACTAGCTTTTAAACAAAACTCACCTCCGGCGCTTCACTGTCGCTGGCAGAAGGCCCGAGTTCGATTCTCGAGTGATTACAACATTTTTATTGAGTATCTTGATCTTTCTGTTGGGATGTTATGAAATCCCTCTCAGCCCGGGTGGGCCCTAACAGTCAGGGTTGAAAGCAGGCCCCTTAATTAATCTAAATTGTATCGGTAGGGGGTGTCAAAAAAACAACAACTACATAGAAAAAGCAGAAATGACGATAGGGAAGTAAAAGAGTAATGAGCAATGCGAGATGTGTATTTAATATTACTACGTATTAGCTTATAAAAAAAATCATATATATATATATATATATATATATTTATTTATATATATATATATATATATATATATATATATATATATATATATATATATATACAAAAATAAACAAAACTCACCGATGATTTGGAAGTGACGATTTCGTACTGGCTTGCACAACACCGACCTTGTGTGAATGCCCTTAACGTTCTCTGTCTGTGGAAGGACAAATTAATAATAATAATAATAATAATAATAATAATAATAATAATAATAATAATAATAATAATAATAATAATAATAATTTTCATAACGATATTGCTGGCTAACATACAGTCCATACTGTCTAAGACGGCCACCCATTGTCGAGGGATAAATTGCTGTTTTAGACAGGTAGCTGTTGCTGTAATTGTTGTTGTCGATGTTGTTGTCGTTGTTGTTGTTGTTGTTGTTGTTGTTGTTGTTGTTGTTGTTGTTGTTGTTGTTTTTGCTGTTGGTGTTGTTTTTGATATTGCCGTTGTTGTTGGTGGGGGTTGTGGTGGTGGTGATGGTGGTGGTAAATGGTCTCACAATGCGCATAATATTTAGGATTTTTTTAAAAATTGTTAATTGTACAGTTCAAAATATATTATATTTCTGCACTACTGAGCGCTGAGAGACTGTCAGGGATAGGCACTACATAAATTCACACTAACATCATTAATATTATTATTTTATAATAATAATTATTATTATTATCATCTTCATTGTTGTTGTTGTTGCTGTTGTTGCTGTTGTTGATATTATTATTATTATTATTATTATTATTATTATTATTATTATTATTATTATTATTATTATTATTATTATTATTGTTATTATTATTATTATCATTATTGTTATTATCATCTTCATTATTGTTGTTGCTGTTGTTGATATTATTATTACGATTATTATTATTATTTTATTATTATTATAGCCAAAAGCCCAGAAATTGCGCTGGTGGTGTTTTGGTTAGGTGCTTCACTGTCTCACAAAGGAGACCAGAGTTCAATTCCCGAGTGGGGAAGATTTTTTTTATCGAGAATCTAGGTCTTTCTGTCGGGATGTTGTATCCCTCTCTGCCCGGGTTGGCCCTGACAGGCAGAGTAAGAAGCCTGCCTCCTTTACGGTTTAAATTGTGTGGATGATGGCGTAAAATACACACAAAAACAAATCCACAAAGTAAAAATTCGTCACAATGATGGAAACGAAGAAACAGACATCCCCCACCCCTACCTCCACCCTCCCCTAACCGTGATCGGGCATCTTTCATCGGGGTTTTTTTTCTTGGTCCAACACTTTTTATGTCAATTTGAAAACACATTTATGTGCGGATTTTTCTTGAAAAACGTTAATCAGAGGTGTAAAAAAAATGTGTGCATTTGCAGTTTCCAAAGACACTCAAAATATTGATGTCAAAAAATTTTGGAGGACATTTTCTCGTTAATTTTACCTCTGACAAGAAGGCGACCCTCACTTCCTTCAACTGAAAATATCTTGAATTCTATGGAAGATTTAATGGGTATTTGTGTCATCAAAAGCAAGACAAAGGAACAAGCTTTAAGTTGATACCAATAACTCTGTCGAATGCCCCAAAAAAATCGTGAGCACCTGATTCCACCTGATGGAGCTACTGGCATCTTGTTAAAAACAGCTCATTTGTCTTGCTTACGATGAAAAAATACCGATCTATCTGTGAGTGTCCTTGGGAACTGCAAATTTACATTTTTTGTGCTTTTATTCAACGTTTTTCTGTCAAATCTAATCTACACAGAAATGTGTTCTTAACGGACATAAAAAGTGTTGAGCATAAAAGAAATGTGAGAAAAAAAGAATTATTTTTTTAAAATGCAAAACTGCCTGAAAAAAAAATGCAGATTTACTTGATTTCAGTATCTTGCCGAGCGCCTGATTTCACCACGATGCTCCACATTATATTATTATAAAAGTCTCACCTCGTGCTCGAGCCGTGGGTCCCGAGAGGCGTCTGTGATGTTGATAGTCTCCCCCGTGAGCAGCACCAGCTCGGCGATCTTGCTGGTCACTTTCATGTGGTTGTCCTTCTCAGAACTGCTGGACAATGGTCAGTCAGAGGTCAACAAGGGGCACAGGGCATTTTTTTTAAAAAGCAAGCTAAAGTGGATGATGATTTTTATTTTGAAGGCCATTAGGCATAAGGAAGAGGTCAATGGGACAAAAAGGAATTATTTTTTTAAAAAGCTGGCTAAAGTGGATAAGACCAGCGGGTATACAGAAAGAGGTCAACAAGTGGTACAGGGAATTGTTTTAAAAAGCAGTTTAAAGTCGATACGGATTGTTATTTCAATGGCTATTTGGCGTAATGAAGAGGTCAAAAGGGGGCACAGGGAATTGTTGAAAAAAGCAGGCTAAAGTGGATACAGATTTTTATTTCAATGGCCATAGGGTATACAGAAAGAGATCAACAATGGGCAGAGGGGCATTTTAAAAAAAGAAGCAGGTTGAGGTCGATAAGGGTTTTTACTTCTTTGGCCATTGAGTATAATGAAGAGATAAACAAGGGGCACAGGGCATTTTTTTTTAAAGCAGGCTAAAGTCGATATGGATTTTTATTGCATTGGCCATTGGGTCAGGAAGAGTTCAATTATGGGCTGAGGGGCTTTTTTAAACAAAAGCAGGCTGAGGTCTATAAGGATTTTTATTTCGTTGGCCAATGGGTAGAAGAAAGAGGTCAAACACTGGCACAAGGCATTGTTTAAAAATGCAGGCTAAAGTGGATAAGGATTTTTATTTTATTGGCCATTGGGCATAAGATAGATGTCAACAAGTTGTTGTTTTTTTAAGCAAGCTAAACTAAACTGGATAAGGATTTTTATTCCAGTGGCCATTGGGCATACAGAAAGACGTCAACAAGGGGTCAGGGCATAGTTTTTTTTAAAAACGCAGGCTTAAGTGGATAAGGATTTTTTATTTCATTGATCAATGCGCATAAAAAAAGAGGCCAATAAGGGGCGCAGGGCATTGCTATAAGGTCAAAAGTCATGCTTTCTAAAAACAGCAATCTTTCAACTATTCTTGATACGTTATTTGTGGTTCGAGAAAAGGGGAGCTAATCAAGGGTCAACACACTGAAGGCGTCTTTTCTGGGGGGGGGGGGAAGGGGAGGTCTTTGTCATTTGGGGGAGGGGGGTGTTTGTTGCTTTGGGGGTGTTTTAGGGGGGTGTGGGGATTGGGTGGCCATTATAGATAAGAAGAAGTATTACTTCGTTATTCATGCCGAATTTTTTCTATTTTATTTTCCCTATCTGCAACTTCAAAGAAAAGAAGGCAAAAATTGTGTATGCTAGAGAATATTTCATGCAAATTGGTGTTTCTAGTTTACTGTGTGTTGCGCTTCGACAAGTGCCGCAACATGAACTTTGACCTGATGCTCATCGGACATAATTATGAGTTTGTTATGTCGGTTATGAGTTAAAGGGTAGGTTAAGCAAAAGGACAAAAGAGACCATAGACATAGTCAAAGAACTTATAAGTGTGTGTGTGTGTGTGTGTGTGTGTGT
>NW_004797751.1:156094-157683 GCF_000002075.1 Aplysia californica
GTGTGTGTGTGTGTGTGTGTGTGTGTGTGTGTGTGTGTGTGTGTGTGTGTGAGTGTGTGTCTTACGACCCCGTCGACACAATTTAGAAACATCAGTTAAGAGCTTCATAGACACAGTCTGTTAATTAGGAATAGGGTTGTTTTACAACGGAAAGGTAAAGTAACATTAATACATGAACTACAGACCACAATGACACACACAACGGTAAAATAACAATAATACATGTACTACAGACCACAATGACACACACAACGGTAAAATAACATTAATACATGTACTACATACCACAATGACACACACACAACGGTAACATTCAAAGAAGGGTCAACTGAAGCTAAAGGTTCGTTGATGAAAAGTTGTTGCCGTCGATGTCTGATTCGAACCGTTTATAAGGGCGTTATTTAACCCATCCACTTCATCAACCAATTAATCATGTTGACCCCAACTTGAGAAAGGTGTCTTGTCTTCGGCAAACTATGCTTTTAGTTTTAGTAGATGTTTTACGGCGCTCGCAACTGCATAAGGTCATATGAAAGCCAGAAGATTAAAGGTTTTACAAGAGAGTAACAAACATAAAAAAGAAAAAGGTCAGATAAGGACGATAGATGTTGGATAGGAAAGAAGAAGCAGACCACACCAGAGCACAAGCCAACCACCCACGCAAACTATGCTGTAGGTCAATTTGTTGAAACCTTTTGAGAGTTCTCACAGTAATAAAACTACCCTCTGGTTATCAAAGAGAAACGATGAACCTAAACGTCAGCCACGTAAACAAAGATCCTGGCAGACAAACAATCGTTCAGTCGAATACAAAAAAACCCAAAATATTATATAAGTAAATAAATAAAGGAATAAACAAACGAATGAAAGAATGAATGAATGAATGAACGAATGAATGAATGAATGAATGAATGAATGAATGAATGAATGAATGAATGAATGAATGAATGAATGAATAAATAAATGCCACAGACCAGTTCGTTTCAGCCTTTGAGGGCTCTCTCAATATTAAAAGTAAACTCTGCTTTTGGAAAGAGGAAAGAAATTCCAAAGCCAATTATGTAAACAAAGAACTGAACAGCCAATTACAGGCAGTAAAATCAATCAATCAACCAATAAATCAATCAATCAACCAATTAATCAAGCAAGCAAGCAAGCAAGCAATCAGTCAGTCGGTCAGTCAGTGAGGCAGTCAGTAAATCAACCAATCAACCAATCAATCAATTAATCAATCAATTAATCAATCAATCAATCAACCAATCAATCAATCAAATGATTGTGTATATTGAATGATAAACATGATACTGAGCAGGTAGAACGTTGTGATTCTAGAGTTTTGATTTCTTCAAAATTCAAAATTCAAAAGGGTAAGTTCAAATCATCTGTTGGCCCTACATTCAAAATTACAGTGGGGACCCTGGATGTGCGAAATAGGTCAAGTAAGTTCTTACGGGAGACCTCAAGTGGACCTTAATAAATCATTCATAGAGGACTTTAAGTGAAGCCTAGCAAACTTGTTAACGTTCTTGGAAAATGAACTGAGTGAGCGGGTGGTTGGCGAGTGCTCCAGTGTGGTTTGTTCTTTTTTA
>NW_004797751.1:159641-165667 GCF_000002075.1 Aplysia californica
GGGAGGGAAAAGTGTGGAGAGATGTGGGGGAGAGCCAAGGGAGGAGGGGAGATAGGGAGGTGTGAGGGTGATGGAAAAAAGGGGGAGAGGGTGCCGTGATATCAGGCGGAAGATAGAACATTATTTTGTCCCTAATTGGTTGTTGCACGGTGAAACCAATGCACGCGGTTAGTTTTATAAACAAATGTGCAGTCAAAAATTCGTGGCGCAACTTATCCGCAAATATTATCTGTAACTGATGAATCAATATCCCCCATGCTTTGTTCAGCAGTTTTTATCATTTGTCTTAACTTAATCATATTTTTCCACCATAGAGGCTGGATTTTAACAGCTTTTCTTCATAAATTCATATAAAATACTATAAGTCTCCGTCATGCTTCTCACACACATTTTGCATACGCATATGGCCTACGTGACAATTCACCAATGACACTTTTAGTGACAATTTGTTGCAAGAAATTAATTTTAAAGTGATCTTTTTTTTTTCTTTTACACTCTAGGTTCCCCAAAACATGCGTTCAATAAGCATACTGTCGCACCTAGAAAAACAAGACGGACTTGTTTTTAAAAGTAAAAGTGATATTACCCCAGCTGTAAACCTTTTAAAAATCTGAATAAACCACTCGCTTTGGTTTTTTATTAGGATTTATTAATACATTTTCTAGAATACAGCTACCAGATTTTTACAAAATATTGGTCCATTAAGAAAAATTGACACAAGTCATTATGCAAAAGCTGTCATGCTCATACTGTGCCGAAACAACATAGGGGTAACTGCTGCTTTTTGCTTTTCTCACCCTTTCTATCGCCATTTTCCTCTACTTCTTTCGTATGTTTGTCACTCTCTTGTGAACTGCTATTTCTGGGCTGCCTTGATAGTCGAAGCACACTTTGTGCTGTTGAGGCAAGAGAGGTGAGTAGAGTAAGCCTGATTCCCCGTTTGGATTTCTCTGTTGACATCCACCCCTTGGCGTTCATATGACCGTATGCAGTTGCGAGCGCCGTAAAACCTTACTAAAAAAAAGCTGTAGAGTCTATGTTCAATAGTTTAGGAAATATTCCACAAAACGTTGCGCCACAGATTTTTTACCACACTTTAGAGTCATTGACTTGTTGTATGTCATTATCCTTGACCGCGCAATCTGACGTGATTCCAGTTCACGATGAATCTCAACACTTGGCTCAATTTGAAGGCACGTGAAGGGGGAACGGGGGAAAGATTGCGCGCGTGCTTGACTAAAGAAAGAGTGACAGACTGTAGTAACTGTAGTGTAGATACTTTGCCCTTCATTTGGTCATCCATGGTTCGCTTGCTTCATGCGAAATTTTTATAGAAAGCAAAGAACGGTAGCCCTGACAGTGCCCGGTCTAAGATATAGTGGCGTCCAAAAGAAGCTTGAAAATGTCACCACCCAATCATCATATGTTAAAACCTTGCAATACCCAGTCATACATGCAGCATACCAATTTAAAGCTAAATACATTCTGCATCATCTGATGCGTTAACATTAATTGATCTATGTTAAGAGGCGCCCGAGATATGGTCACTCAAAACTGACTTTTTAAAAATCAGGCTTAGCAAAATAGTGCGAAACCAAAGAACATTAAAGTTGTCTTCGCGCGTGAAATGAGGAGTATCAATCTTGGTAGAATGGACATTACGACATTGCATGTCCAAAGAATGGAGAATTTTTTAAGGTCCTTTTTTGAGTGACCATCGGGTGTCTTTACCACAGATGATATATTAATGTGTCAGACGAAGTAGAATTTATTTAGCTTTAAATTGGTACGCTGCAAGAGTGGGTAGTACAAGGGTAATACTCAATGATTTGGTAATTACATTTTCAAGTCTCTTTTGGACGCCAGTATATAATTCAAATCTGTGGTTAAAGTTGTGGCTTATTTCGCAGTGTTTTTTTTTTTTTGTTAGTTTGGTTTTTGTTGTACTTTTGTTGTTGCTGTGGTTGTTTTGTTTTTAGTTTGTGTTGTTGTTGTTGTTGTTGTTGTTGTTGTTGTTGCTTTTTCTTTGGGGGTGGTTGTTTTTGGTTCAGTTTTTATTTTTTGAGATACATTATTCGGAATACGAATGACGCTATTAATTTTGAATTTGAATAGGGCTGTAATGAGGAATGCCGTCAAGGCACGCGAGCTGAACCACTCGACTTCCGACACCTCGTGGTGAACATGAAGCAGTCGTAACTATGTAGACACGAGGAGAGGAAAGGTCATAGAGATCAGTGCTCACGGTTATTATATTCTATATTATTGTGTAGTTGATACGGTGTGAGCGGTGCGATGTCCTCATGGCCTGATCATCGATGTTCAGACGACAGAGAGAGATTAGGGGGGGAGGGGGAGATAGATAGAGAGAGAGAGAGAGAGAGAGAGAGAGAGAGAGAGAGAGAGAGAGAGAGAGTTGGGGGAGGGGGAGAGACGTAGAGAAAGAGGTAGAGAGAGGGGAGGGAGAGAGAGGGGGGAGGGGGGAGGCTGTTTGATATACATAATATTATTATCACGTAGACAGTCTGGCTTATACGAAAATTATCACTAGGCCTACTGTAATGAGCTAAAATTTCACACTTTTTAATTGAGGCAAAGGTACAAAGAGCAATACACTGTTTATCTTTGGTCAGATGCGAACTGTTTCTATGACTTTTATACATGTTCAAGGTCAAGCTTTGGTATTAAATTGTTTAATTATATCAAATGTGATGCATCGGGGTGAAATCAGGCGCTCGTCAAAATAGTTAAATGGAAGACACAGGCATTTTTCTGTCCCTTTGGCAATTTCTATCGAATTTTTGTTTTTGACTCAACACTTTTAAGGTTCATAAAAAAAAACATTTCTGTGTTGATCTTACTGACAAATGTTGATTTAAGGCACAAAAATGTAAATTTGCAGTTGCTAAGGATTGTCAGCTTTGGAAATCGCCAAACTTTGGCTGTCATTTTCTCGCTAATTTTTCCTCTGAAATTAGGCGACCCCCAGCCTCCTTCAATAGCAAATATATCAACTTCTATAAATTTTAATGATAGATGAGTTTGTTTTTTTCACCAATAGTAAGACAAATGACGAAGCTTTAAAATGATGCCAATAACACCACATGTCCAAAAATTGACGAGCGCCTGATTCCACCATGTCGTGACACAAATGTTATTCATAAACAGCAGTTGTGTCACGGAACGGTGGAATCAGACGCTTGCCAATTTATTTTTGGTGTATTGAGGGGCTGTTGGTATAATCCTAAAGCCTGATTATATGCCTCGCTTTTGGGGACAGATATTATCCATCTTGTTTTTGTAAGCAGTTCGTTAGTGTTAGCTTTTGTTTATTTGTTTGTTTGAGTAAAAAGAAGCATATCGACACAATAATGGTCATTAAGTGCTAGGAAAAGACAGACAGGCAGACAGACAGATAGACGGACAGACAGACAGACAGACAGACAGACAGACAGACACACAGACACACAGACACACAGACACACAGACACACAGACACACAGAAACAGCACAGGGAAAGTAGAGGTGTAGGACCTCCCAGTGGCGCCTTCCAACCACCCGCATTTATGTCGCTCACAATGAAAAGAATACCTCACACAAAACGCGGACTTTCCCCACCACCCACTGCCCCCTGAACCTGATGTGAACCCAGTATGAACTCATTCCATTAGACTTTTTGCGCGCTCATATGACCTTATGAAGTTGCGAGCAACGTAAAACTCTTACTCAACTAAAAGACTATAAAGCAACGGTTTAATGGTTAATCTTCGCGTTTATACGTAGGAGACCCGAGTTCGATTCCCGAGTGGGGAGAATTTTTATCATATCCGTCTGTATGTTGGAATGTTGTATTAGCAAGGGTCGGTCCTGATAGGTAGGGCCAGAGGTGCGTCTTCTAAATGATCCAAATTGTGTCAATGGAGGTGTAAAAATACCGAAATTTCAAAAAGCAACAACAGCAACCCCCCCAAAAAACACCTGCTAGAGAAAGGGTTACCAAACTTTTTTGTTTCATAGAAGGCCAGAGAACGGAGAGAATGCCGAGAGTAGGCCGGATAACTATTATATATGGTTCAATATACAACACATTGATGTGTTAAATTATAGAAGATTTGTCACATAAAACCCTAGCAGGAGTGTGAGATGCATTAGCTGGAAATGTGGCCAAGCCCATTAACACAGCGAGAGAAGCTGTGCGAGGCAACAGAAAAACTGAGCAGCACGGGCCTGAAATATGATAGATCTAGATATTGGACTTCAAGTATTGTGCCATCGAGAAGAAGTCAATGAAGAACAAGCTGGGAGTCCGGAAGTGTAAAAGCAACGGTGTGGCTTGCACTGTACAGTTCAAAGAAACGATTGGATTAGTTTGACGAGCAAGTCCTGAGCACGCAACAAACACATCTCCCTGTTGAGTTTTTGTTTTGCTTTGGTTTGGTTTGGTTTTGTTTTGTTTGGTGTAGTGTTTTTGTTGTTGGTTTTGTTATTTCCCCGCTTAGTGGCATAGTGGAGGGTCAGATGGACTGACCTTGTAGACTGGATCTGGCCCCATAGGCCGTAGTTTGTTGACCCCTGTTCTTGATAGAAAGACGGAAGGAGACAATGGCTGCGACGAGAGAAGGGTTTTTAGATACGTGAAAAGGATACGTGAACAGGCTATGGGGTGTGGAAGCCATTTTCTGATTCGTATTATGATAGTAGGACGAGTCAGAACTGGCGGGAGAAGCCTAGCAAAGGTATTGAAGCCTTTGGCAAACTGACTGTAGCACAGCAGCTTTGAAGGGTAAGCATGTCCACACCAGGAGCCGAATTAAGCGATACCGAATTTGATTCTTGTTGGCTAAAACCCGAGAAAAGTGGGTGAAATCGGAGCTATCAAAAGTGAGACTAAACTTGCCGCCATAGCATCATTCATGTCTCTTACTCAAGGGCATTCTGTGAGATAAAAGATTAGATCTATCGCTTCCAGTCCGGCCAGAGACTATTGGTTTTTATTTTCAAGACGGCCAGTTTTGCTTTTATAAGCTATCAAATCATCGCGGCCACATTCATAGTGATTCATTATTGGGAGACTCGAAGGCCAGACTGAAACTGCTTGCAGGCCGAATCTGGCCCGTGGGCCGTTCTTTATCCACACCTGCACTAAAAGTCACAACAACAAAAAATCTTTAGTGTCAGTAAGATTTTTACGGCATTTGCAACGCAGTTAGGCCATGTCAGTGCCGAAGAGTAGAGGTGTTTTAAGAGCGTAATAAACACAAAACCGAGGAGAGATAAGGACAATAAATGTATGTTTGATTGGAAAGAAGGAGCCACCAACCACACCAGAGTTCCCGCTAACCACCTACACGCGCTTCATGATAAACTTAGTGCACCTCGCTTTGCTAAGAGTGCATTTATTTCGTGAACTCACCACAAGAAATCTCGGTACTGTCCGTGTCGCTTCGAAGGTCAGTACATATCGATTAATGGGAGGGCCCTGTTTATTAACACCCTTGCATAAGACCATTGATATCGGTTGCAGTGTTAATTACACTGCTAAATAAAGACGGTCGTGATTTTTACAAAAAAAACAATGTTCATTGGCTAAAGGTTTCGAAATTGAAAATGAGCACCAAAAGACGGAAGTGTAAAGGCAGTCGCACTCTTTACATCTTTTCATATTCTTCAAGCACTAAAGCGGCTATTTAAAAATTTTTTTTATTTTTAAAAAAATTAATTTGTTTGTTACTTCTCCGGTTCAAAGTAAAGCTTAGAGGGAAAGTTCACCGTTGTGGGTGCGAGCGACAGTTTAATCAATAAAGCTTAAAAGATTTCCTGTTCGTAATTTCCACTGAGAGCTCCGTGACAAAACTCAACCTATGACGTCATGTGACTCCCAAACGAGAGATCACGTGGTGTGTTGACAGATTCAGAACCTAACGACCTCGGCACCCTGGATGAAACGGCAAAATCTTATATAATTACGTTAATCGTAATTACCTTCTTTCCTTCCCTCTTCTGTTCTTTCCTTCGTCTGTCTCCCC
>NW_004797751.1:165835-169656 GCF_000002075.1 Aplysia californica
GGGGGGGGGGAGCGAAAATAAAAGAGAAGAACTCAGGCAGAGAGGAGAGTTAAAAAGTGTAAATAAGAGTGCGCGACAGATTGAGAGAAAAAGTATTAGAGAAAAAGAGACAGAAAGATATGAGGATGGTGGAAACAAATAGACTAGTAGAGAATAAAGAAAAAAGGAATTGAAGCAGAATGAAAAAACAACAACAACCAAACATCGCCTGGTGAGAAGATAAAAGAACGGTATTATCAACAAATGAAATGAGGTAGCCAGAGACAGATGCTTTTGGGTGCTGGTGTGTTCTTAAAGAAACTTTTATCTGAAGTGGGTCCCACTTTGCCGTTAAAAACGTTTATTTCTCTCTCTCTCTCTCTCTCTCTCTCTCTCTCTCTCTCTCTCTCTCTCTCTTTCTTTCTTTCTCTCTCTCACTGTGTGTTTGTGTGTGTGTGCGTGTGTGCGTGTGAGAGAGAGTGTGTGTGTCTGTTTTTTCAGTATCTTTTTCACTCAATCTCTCTCACTCACCCACCCGCACACACACACGCAAACACATACTCATACACACACATACTGCCACAAACACCACCATAATCACCATACCAAATCCTTGCTATTCCCTCTGTCTCCTTTCCCCCACCCCGACCACGCCCCAAGCCCCTCCCCCTCCCAGCCAACGTCCCTAGCTATGTCTTCTCAAAGCAGTCTTTGATTTGAAAGACAAACACAGTTGCTTTTTTCTTTTTTCTTTTTTTTTTGTTTTTTTTTTGGGGGGGTCTTTTCTTCCAATAAGACGAACAATCCATATGAACAACTTACGAGAATGTAGACCAGTCTGGTCTGAACCCCCCAGCTTCAAGTCAGGAATCGATATCTTAAACCACGTAAAGATGGAGGGAATCAATATCTAGAACCACGTAAATATGGACCGATCACAAGGGGAATTCCCAGAGGGGGGCCTGCTGGGTTGATTAAATAATTGAGAAGTTTTCTTGTGGCCAGAAGTTGCGAGCTAAATAGCCTGAAGGTGAGACTGGGACAACGGCCTGGAACAAAAAAAAAACTGCCAAAAAAAAGAAAACCCAACAAAAACAAAACAAAAAGACGTCATCTCAAATGGGATACCTTTTTTTCTTCTTTCTTCTTTCTTAAATCTAGGTGTTTTACTAACTGCCCCATCGATTTTATAGACCAAATCATGGCTAAGAGAGACACAAAGTTTCAGCAGAACAGCAGAAGGACCGAATTGCTCCGTCAAAATTCTGCCAACACCGGTTTTGAAACCAACGCCGGTGACGCGCCTAACCGCTCCATCACCACAAACGCCAGTTAACCGGACAACTTAGTCTTAGTTTTAGTAGAGGTTTTACGGCACTAGCAACTGCATAAGGTCGTATGAGCGCCAGAAGATTAGGAGTTTTAAAGGAGGGGAACAAACATAAAAAATAAGAAGAGGGGATAAGGACGATAGATATTTGATAGGAAAGATGAAGTAAACCCCACCAGAGCACCCGACAACCACCACCCACCAGGACAACTTAAAAAGAAAGGACGGCCGCAAAATCAATTAATACTTCGAACGTTAAATTATGTCGAGAACCTGCAGTAATGGATTAGGTAAACATCCAGTTGAGGTTTCCATCTGGACCTTACTTGACCAACCGCTACCCCAGAATTTCAAAGTTTTATTTGCCCAGTACCCAGTTTCGAGAAATGTGACGTCTAAAATGTTGAGTCTCACGACATGTCAAGCTTTTCAGAAGGCAATTCTTTGAGTATCTCGATAACGACTCCGAATGATCTTGCGGTTTTGATAGAGCAGATAGAACATTTGGTTTCTGCCCTCATGGTCTTAGTGACTTAGAACGGGCAAAGGTGTCAGATTAAACTTTGTAATTCTAAGGTAGCGCTACTACGCACGTTTTGTGGCTGCAATCTTTGTCGGGTGGGGGGGGGGGGGGGGGGTGTGACGTCATGCGCGAGTAAAGATTAATTTGTGTCACGACGCTGAGGAATCTGGCTCTCGTTGATTTTATAGCATATCAGGAAGTCATTGGTATCTTCTTAGAACTTGTTCATATGCCTTGCTTTCGATTAAAATTAAGTTACCCATCTGTCTTCAAAAGAAGTCAGGATATTTCGGATTGCAGGAGATGGGGGTCACCTGGTTTCAATGGTAAAGTTAGAGAGAAAATGGCGCCAAAGTTTTGTGACTTTCAAAGCTTGAAAGTCCTTGGGAACTGTACATTTACATTTTTTGTGCCTTTAATCCAAGTTTTTTTTCAATAAAAGCTACACAGCAATGTGTTTTTAAATGGCCCAGTGTTGATTCAAAAAAATAAAATTCGATAAAAATGGCCAAAGGGGTAGATACATGCCGGATCATTCGATCTGATTACCTTAACTAGCGCCTAATTTTACCGCGATGCCTCGAATTTTAATAAATCTAAAAAAAGCCTCCTTATAGACTGTATGTAAACATTACTAAAATCCTCAGTCGTGAATGTTATTTACCGTGATTATAATAGATCACATTAAATATCAGGAATGCTCAGGATGATTATGTTAAAAGCTTTCGATTGTCTGCTTTCGTAGCCAGTTCTGTACAGAATCATTCATCAGTATCCAAGATAAACATCTTATCATTTTTTGGTTTGCATGTCAAAGAAAATGTCCCTTTTGTGTGTCTGAGAAATCTGTTTACTTTCCATTACTTCCCTTCGTTTGGAAACAATAAACAACATATCTATAGAACTGGACGTCTTTGAAAATGTGATTGCATATTATTTAACGACGGGGAACTTTATCTTTGAGATTTTCTACAGGTGGGCGTTTGTCTATATTATATTATAGAGTTGAGGTTATTGATTGTCCGTCTAATGTAGAGACATTTATGTGTGATGTTCGTGGTTTGAAGTATTTACTGAGGATTTAAAACTGGAAAGTTGTTTAGGCGTTTGTTTGTTTTTCACAAATAGCCTACACAAATATCGTTCGTGAATTCGCTGAAAGGTTTCACCACGGATAAGCCCAACTCACTAAAGTAGGACTTAGGTTTTTGTTAAAGAAATAAAGTAATAATCACATGACATGCAGACTCTATGTAACAAAATCTGGCTAGATCTACCTAACAGGAGCCCCCCCCCCCCCCCTTTCCAACAAAAAACTGCAAAGGACAAAAATAAAAAAAGACAAAAAAACAACCAAAAAACAAAACCCTGCCCTCGATTTTCAACTCTGGACAGTGGGTGGTTAGCAGGTGCTCCATTGTGGTTTACTCCTTCAACCAAATCAATCATCTGTCGTCCTTTACAATCCTCTGACTTCAGACCCGACTTCTCCCCTCCTTAACGCTATATAATTATTTTTAAAAATAATAATAATAATAATGATAATCTTACTACTAATGGAGCTAAGGCCAAATTTTGCGAACAGTATATTCTCAAAAACTACTGAATGAAAAAATATGAAACTTTGCCAGTACCCATAACTTGAAACGTAGTGTTGCACTATTGTATTTTCATTAAGATCAAATGTGTAAGAAGAAAGTCCAGTTTAAGTCAAATTCAGTCCTTTTGTACCGATCGCCATCTTTTGCTTCGACATTGTATATTCACTGCGGAGTGACAACTGCGCCGAAGGATAATCTTGTGTTCAGTTGTACATAAAGTAGGTTTACGGGAATTCCCGGTTTCGGTCTCACGCCTTTAGGGGGAGGAAGAAGAGGAGGAGGTGTAGGTGTAGATGGAGGAGGAGGAGAAATGATAAAGAAGAAGAAGAAGAAGAAGAAGAAGAAGAAGAAGAAGAAGAAGAAGAAGAAGAAGAAGAAGAAGAAGAAG
>NW_004797751.1:169756-172797 GCF_000002075.1 Aplysia californica
GTATTACAGTCCTATGCTGGGATCAAACTTGGGTCTTTTGCATAGCTACAGCGAAGAGGCCAACCATTACACTTCAGACACCGGAGAAGACACCTCACAAAAAGGACTGGTCATGTTGGACTGGGTGCTTGCTGCTAATACTATGAATGTATCTGTAACTGAATGTGGAAGTAGGCAATATTGCTTTTTTCCATTACCATGGGATAATGTAATCAGAAAAAAGTGGCGGATCGGGAGGACTGACAACAGGAAGGAATGGGGTACAATGAACATCGATGTCTGATCAAAAACGTGACACATGAAGAAGAAGAAGAAGAAGAAGAAGAAGAAGAAGAAGAAGAAGAAGAAGAAGAAGAAGAAGAAGAAGAAGAAGAAGAAGAAGAAGAAGAAGAAGAAGAAGAAGAAGAAGAAGAAGAAGAAGAAGAAGAAGAAGAAGAAGAAGAAGAAGAAGAAGAAGAAGAAGAAGAAGAAGAAGAAGAAGAAGAAGAAGAAAAACAAGAAAAAGAAGAAGAAGAAGAAGAAGAAGAAGAAGAAGAAGAAGAAGATGAAGAAGAAGAAGAAGAAAGAGGAGGAGGAGGAGAAGGAGAGGAGAGGAGAGAGAGAGAGAGAGAGAGAGAGAGAGAGAGAGAGAGAGAGAGAGAGAGAGAGAGAGAGAAAGAGATAGAGGAGGCCAGAAGGCCAGAAAGCACTAACAGAGGGAGGGTGGTGAGAGTGACAGGGAGGGTGTCGTCGAAAGCACAAAGAGTAGTCTAGCCTACCGTAGGCCTACTTAATGTATCGAGAAAAATCGAGATCAATAAGAATCACGAAATGAAAGTAGAATCTAGATCTGTGATATTTCGATAACCTTTGGAATATTGAAAGTGGATTTTTCTTGCTGAGCATTATAGATTTTAAGATCTAGATCTAGGATAGATCTATGTGAATCTTAGATCGAGATCAAGAATGGTGAAAGTATTGAACGTGGATTTTTTCTGCTGTGAATAGATCTAGAGTCTAGAACTAGGCTGTCGGTGAATCGAGATAGAGATCAAGAATCATTAACGTATTCTTGAAAGTGGATTTTTCCTACTGTGAATAGATCTAGAAATCTAGGCCATCTGTGAGGCCTGTCGGTTGTTAAAAATGTGAATTTCTAAACTTAGATCTATCTATGGGCCAAGGCTCTTTCTTTCAATTATGGGTCTATATCTTTATAATCCTTCGAGATCTAGGCTAGATCTAGAATCTAGATTAGGTTCTTCAAGGAAGCAACAATTGGCATGTAGGCCTAACTCTTTTTAAAAAAGTGATGGAGCTGAAACTTTAGGAGAAAATGCCACGCCTTCGAAGAGCGAGACGTCTTACCCCTAGAGGTAGTCAAGAGGGGGTGCTACATGGATGAATTCAAGGTAAAATATTTGTGTTTTGTTTCTTTCCTGTTTTCAGTCTTTTTCCTCTTTTTAACTTTCCTAATAATTCTTCATTATTATTCCGTTCGTAGAACGGGTACTTTTATTACTAGTAATAATAATAATAATAATAACAATAATAATAACAATAATAATAATGATAATTGAGAATAAAACCTCACACACACACACACATGGGCGCTTTACATCGACATGATAATTGAGAATAAAACCTCACACACACACACACGCACATACATAAACACATACACACACACACACACACACACACACACACACACACACACACACACACACACACACAAACACGCACACACACACACACTCGCACACACACAACACACACATACACTCACATACACACAAACACACACACAAATAAAGAAGAAAAAACAATGTATAATGTATAAACGAGAAAACCAGTTCAACCACATAACTTTCTAAGCCACACAAAGCAACAGTGAAAACAAGACATGTCCGCCCCAGGCCAACACACTGCAAATAAGAATTAAAAACAATAGAGTATTGAGCTAGTGCTTAACTCTTTGCCTGTCTGTCTGTCTGTCTGTCTGTCTGTCTGTCTGTCTGTCTGTCTGTCTGTCTGTCTGTTTGTCTGTCTGTCTGCCTGTCTGTCTGTCTGTCTGTTTCGCTCTTTCTCTCTCACTCTCTTTCTTTCACACTTTGTGTCTCTAGTGTCTCTGTCTCTCTTTCTACCTGTCCATCCCCCCTTTCTCTGTCCGTCTCTGCAACCCTCTGTCTCTCCCCTGCAGCCCCTCTTTTTCTGCCCCCCCCCCCTCTCTCTCTCTCTCTCTCTCTCTCTCTCTCTCTCTCTCTCTCTCTCTGTCTCTCTTTCTCTGCCTCTGTTTCTCTTTAGGTCTTACTTTTTTCTCTAGAAGAGAGAGAGAGAGAGGCAGTTTTATGGCCAGAAAATGAATTATTTTGTTTTACTAAAAATGTCTTAATTTCATTCTAGGAGGTCTAAATTTCGTTGCGTCCTCGGTGGATGATGTAACTGACGAGATACAGATAGCTACGGTGTTAAAAGCCCAGACAGATACGGTGGAGATTATTGTTAAGGCAAAACAGATTACGGAAACTTTGATAAGGGATCAGACCTGTACTCTGGAACATCGTCATTTTTACATCCCTTCAAATACAGAAGAGCATTCCCCCTGATGAGATACCCCCCCCCCCCTCCTCCCCAAAACACCAAACCCATTTTTATGGCTTCCAGAAGATTCATAAACCGACCAATCAAAACTCAAGCTTTGCTCCTGTAAGCGGCTTAATTTCTCAGACGAAAGGCTTTACTACTAGAGGTTGTGACTGACAAGACAGCGCGTCCTAGCTAAATAAAAGACTTTCTTTATGACCCCCCCCCCCCTTTACACTAGGTACAGCACTTCCTTTTGTTTTCTTCACAGACGCCCGTATAAAGCCGTCGAGACAAAGCAGTAGGCAGTCTTAGTCTTTAAAAAACAAAACTTCATTTAATCAACTTTTCATTTACTGACCAAAAACTATTGAAGAGGCTCTTTTCCTACTTAATTTGTTTTCTTCAAAGATGGTGATGATGATGTTCCAGCAATTTGGATCATGGCAGTAGTAATAATAATAATAATAATAATA
>NW_004797751.1:173031-176673 GCF_000002075.1 Aplysia californica
AATAATAATAAAATGATGACGATGATAGTAATAATGATAAGAATTATATTAATAATGATAGTAATAATAATGATAGATGAGAAAGTCACTCGCAGTGTATGACGTAATTGTTTGTTAAAAATACTGAGTTACGTCCCTTAAAACACACATCAGTTTGCCAGGAAATTAACCTTCGCGCCTGGACATTTGCAAATAGCTCTAACCTGTATACTGAAACAGTTGATTTTCGCGTTTTTTGAGGAAAATCTGAACTGTAGGCCAAGGACCATACATCAACTAACTTCCATTTACCCGCAGAAGGGCTAAACTTTTGGCCATTGAGAATGTGCGTTACAAGCTAAAGCAGCCACTGACTTTTCAGTTATCGGCAGTTGTTCGATTTACTCTCAAGTAGCCTATTAGTGATGGACAGATTTGCCGGAAATATGTAACTGCAAAAATCTCAGTACAAATCCAGCAGAGAAAGAGGAAGAGAAGGAAGAAGAAAGTTCATGTCCTTAAGAGGAAGAAGGGTGCTCATATCTAGAAGAGGATGTTATTCTCATTACAGAGTTTAGCCCCTGGGGCTCCATCTTTGTCACTGAACATCTTGACCACCCGGCCAAAGAGAGAGCCCTTGTGGTTTGGAATGGAAAGGGGCTGTGGACAACAGTGGCCATTATTGTCAAGTTCAACACAACGACATAAATCTTATGCTTCCAGTTTGTTCGGGTATAAATTTTACAAAACACAAAACTTCAGTGAAGTAAAACTGGCTTGAAGATTCGACAGTGAAAAGACCTTAATTGTCCTATGCACTTGCAAGGGTACGAAATGCAAATCCAGATCTTGAATTTAAAAACTCATTTATCTCATTTTTATGAAGAAAAATCTAGTCCATGCAATCCATAGATCTTAGTAACGACGGATACAAAATATTGTCGATTGTTACAGAAGCTTGTGAGATTTTAAAAAGATATGTTTTTGTAGAAAATGATGTTGTTAGCTTTTTATCCTTTTTGACATGACCTCATCAGATAGTATTTGTCAAGCGCAAATTCATTTTTTTCCTCACACTATGGGAGACAGTGTAACATCTACTTTTCCACTGTACAGCCCTAAATGACATCAGAGCTACACTTCTCCATCCTAGACCTAACTTTGACAACACACTGTACAGAACATTACAGCAACTGCAGCAAACCTGCACTTATCACTACATGGCACTGGACAGAAGGGCGAGAGCCCAGATGTTACTGGATCGATAACAACAACAACTTCACACTATGGCCAGTGAACATTAACTTATATTGCCTTATAGAATGGGACATACAATAACTGAGGAAGCCATGCTCCGGGAAATAACACAGTAAATCATGTAGACATATAACAAACAATAATGTTGGTACGATGAACCACCACAATACAGTGATACTCAAATATATGATATGAAAAGATATACAAACAACAAAGCAATATTGAGGCATATTGAGAACGAGTTAAAAGACTTAGGTACCTAGGAGAAGAATATGGCATTTGAATCATACGTTCATTTGGCAAAATAAGGATATTTCCTAAGAATAATGAGCCCTCGTCCTTAAAAGAACGAAATACAAGAGTTAGGGAGAAATACAATTGTGAGGGTTTATCATTGCTCCTATTAACAATATTATGTTCTTTAAGAAGAAAGAAGTAGGGCACAAAGAGAGACAGAGAGAGGGGGGGAGACAAAGAGAGACACAGAGAGAGGTAAGGAGAGTGAGAGAGAGAGAGAGAGAGAGAGAGAGAGAGAGAGTGAGAGAGAGAGAGAGAGAGAGAGAGACGGGGGAAGGGAAGAGACAAAGAAAAAGGGGGAGACAGGTGGAGAGAAAGACAAAGGGACACAGAGTGAAAGAGAGGGGAAGAGAGAGAGAGGAGAGAGAGGGGGAGGGTGGAGATGGAGAGTGAGACAAACAGACAGACAGACAGACATACAGACAGACAAACAGAACGGTTTACAGAGAATGAGAAAAAAAATAAAAAGGGGACAGGGCAGGATTGACACAGCAATGTAAATTCCAACATTGAGCAAAGATTCCAAAGGAGGAATGGGACATTACGCATAAAACACGCACATCGATATAGCAAAAATGGATTTGTTTGTTTTTTAATGAGTAAAGGTTACGAAATCAATGACATTCAACGAAACAAAACCACAGAGAAAAATCAGAACACAAGAATAAAGAACATCCCACAGCTGAGACCCTGAATGCTGATCGCTGATTCTCACGCCAAACCGGAAACTATGGACATCTCGAACCAAAAATGAGCGACGGACACGATAATGAAACACAGAGCTAGAGGTCCTTCTGTCTTTCATTATGCTGGGCAATTTTTCCTAAATTGAAATGCAGATTTCTTTGAGAAAAGATACTTTCGGTATCAAAGTAGACAAGGATATCTGACTATGGTTCGTTTTTTTTAAAATTTATTTATTTATGTATTTATTTACATTTGCTTTATGAATCATTTATAATTTATCTTTTTACAGCTTCCTTGAACGCAACGGACTGACTTTTATATCGTTTTTCAGATGGGGGATAAAAAATCGTCTATATTTGTTAAAGATTTAAAACTTAAAACCTTCATTGTCAACAGGGCACACAATAATTAATCGAAGAAATTACATTTACGTGTTGAATGCGGCATTGAAGGAAAAACTAAAGATTCGGTGAGAATTAAAGTAGATAATGTTTCAAAAGTCCACCGACGTGGATGGTTTATGTCATACCATTGTTTATTTCGCCTTTCGTTCCGACTCGTGTCATTTCCGGTTTGGCGCTCAGGAAAAGGATAGAAAGCGCAATGGCTAACTGAAACGATAAAACTCAGTCCTTGTCTATTTATTTTTCGGAAAAAAGGGAGGAGGAGGGGGTGGGGGCAGTAGCTATGAGCCATGTAGATAGCTGTGATTCTACGGGCCCCATCGGAGATGAAAGTTAAAGTCCTGCCTCTTCTTAGATAGCTTTACAGTGTTGGTAGGGGCGTGAAACCAAGACATATTTTTACTTTTTTTGATTCTACAGAATGCCGTTGTCATTGTTTTGGTGTGAACCAAGGAACTTAGAACTTAATCTACTTGCTGTGAACACTGTTCGCTTCCCGGGAAGCTGGTAAAGAGCCGTGTTCTACGATCTGCCGGGGAGCTGGCTTATAAAAGTTGTGAAAAGCAAAGAGCATGCCCTTTCTTTTTTAAAGAATCATTATGTACAAGATCAGCATTGTCTTTCTCGGGTGGATTTGGAAAAGGGAGAAAAACAACAACGAAGATAGAACATTTCAGGACTACATTGTGAACAGAACAACACCAAAGAGATACTACTGTTGTAGCCATCTTGAACATCTGGCTCTCACTGGCAAAACTGAAGGCAAATGAGGCAGGGGTAGGCCTAGGGCAATCTACTTAGAGAACCCAAACAAATGGGTAACGGGGAAAAAATCAGGGTAACGAAGCTTTTTTTAAGAGCATCCGAGCAAAGGAATGAAAGGAGGACCATGATCGCCGATGTCTGCCTCAGATCTGGCGCTTGATGATGATGATGATGATGATGATGATGATGATGATGATGATGATGATGATGATGATGATGATGATGATGATGATGATGATGATGTGCCATCGCT
>NW_004797751.1:177918-181754 GCF_000002075.1 Aplysia californica
GAGAGAGAGAGAGAGAGAGAGAGAGAGAGAGAGAGAGAGAGAGATCCCGAAAAATAAGAAGTGCATTGAGGGTTAAACAGAGGCAACAATCACCATAAAACGTTCAGAACACTCAGTGATGTAAACCGAAAGAAAATAACTAAGAAGGACAGAAAATAATGAAGGCACATAAAAAGAATGACGTTATAAGATACAACATTTTGTGAGAAATAAAGTGCATGAACACCATGAGAAAGGTCTGCCTCTGGTCTGTTTTGGGTTTGTTTTGGTTTGTTTCATTGTGTTATTTTTTATCAAACCCTTCAGACTACAGTAGACAAGGGAAAGAATGAAAAAGAAAACAATGAAAAGAATAGAGGTTCAATACCTTAAATGCAACATTGAAATCTGCTCAGAAGAATTAAATATTCCATAACGTGAACATGAAAATTTAATTTAGTTCACGGAAAACAATCTTATAAGAATTTCAAAGATCAAGATATAATTCTCTGATGAATTCCGTTGCCAATAAATCCAGCCGTGCAAAGAAATGGGCATTTTCGATTTTTAAAAATTAGAATACCAATTAAAATGATTAATGGTTTGGTAACGTTTGAGGTTTTTTTATGCTCTACCTGGAAAACCTGGAAATGTCAGCTCTGACTCAGTGGTTGAAGTGTAATGACCCTCCATCCTGCACGGTTGCAAGCTGAGGTTGCACATTCTGCTATAACCAGGCTAGTCCATATTACAATGTTGTCCTTCCATGTTACTTTTTGTCTATCCCTGGATCTCCTGCCTGCCTCACACCCTTCTTTCAAACAGATCTTGCACAATGATCTGTTGACTGAATCTTGTTTTCACATTTTGCTGTTCTTACATTTATTTCTTTTTCACTTCTGTCATCGGCCGTGATTGCTGTCCCAAGATATTTGAATTGGTGTACTTGTTCGATTCTGTCCCGATATATGATTATGCCCGTTGTTTTTCTAGAAGATTTTGATATGACATACGTGTATATTGCCTACGTCACAGCTCGCCAATGACACTTTTTAGCGGCAAAACTTCTTACCTAAAATTAATTTTATAGTGAAGACATTTTTTGGACTAAAGGTTCCCTAAACACACGTTCAATAAGCTTAATATTGCGATTAGAACAAAATGACAGACTTACTTTGAAAAAAGTGATATTGCCCGAGCCATATATAAACTTTAACAATCTGTAGAAACCATCGACAGGGATTTTGCTTTAGTATTTATCAAAGAATTTTCAAGAACACAGTGTGCAGGAGTTTGAAATAATATTCACTTGTTAAGACAAATTGATATAAGTCATTGTGCAAAAGTTGGAGAATCTTTGTTCGATAAGTAAGGATTTTTTATATTTCACAATAAGGTACGCCATGCATTTTTGACCGCACTATAGGAAGATGTTCCTTCGTGGCACAGCTCCAAAAAGGCAAACGATGGCAAAATCTCGCCAGTTTGCCTCTTTTCGTCGCCACGTGACGTCATTCTTTGCATCCGCATGACGAGTGGAACTCTTCCAAGTTAAGTGCAAATACATTCTCAAAAGTCCAAACATCTTAACTGATTAAAGGCTGAATTATTGCCCTTTTCTACTCTTCCTTATAATATTCCTTGCGATTAAAACTAAGCCTGAAAAACATTCTGTGTCTTCAAGGAGCATCAAGAGATTTGACATTAATAAGTTTAAAGTGGATTTGTTGAAATCTTTTTGTGGCTTTAAAACTGCCAGGGCTGATTTATGTAATTTCCCTGTTAGGGCAGTTCTTGACAAGACGCACGCACCACTTGTGACTCGTCGTCTGATGATTAGACCGTGTGCACCATGCTTTGAATTTGAAGTGAACGCAACCAACATTGAATTCGTAAGGCAGGGAGACATTTGCTTCAAGCAAGGCTTATCATCCACAAGCACATTTTTAGATCATCATCATCATCATCATCCAGTGCCAGATCTGCGACAGACATCGTCGATCATGGTTTTCCATTCATACCTTTGCTTGGATGCTCTCAAAAAAGCTACGTTTCCCTGATCTTTCTCTGTTACCCATTTGTTTAGGTTCCCTAAGTATGTTGTTCTGGGCCTACCCCTGCCTCGCCTGCCTTCAATTTTGCCAGTGAGAGCTAGATGTTCAAGACCCTTATGTCTATTCAGGTGTCCCAAAAACTGCATTTGTCGTTTCCAGATATTTTTAGATCAAAAAAGTATATAAAGCTGAAATATAACTAAATGTGCTAAAAAGTAAAACCATGTTTCTAAATTTGAAAAAAAAATCGAAATCATGTAAACAATTATCGGCATTTGTGATTACCTTTTAGGGAGAGTCAAAGATATGCGGCTCCTGAATTCTTTTAGCGATTTAGAACTTCGCAACAAGTCTGCTAATTATTTCACAGATAAAGCCCAGAACTAAGAATTAATGACCTGGATAACTATGAAAACATGTGTTAGTTTTGATGTCTATGATGGTATGATTTTCGATTTATAGCCTAAAACTGTTTCTGAAGAATATATTAAAATTAAATCAGTAATTCTAAAATTCTCTAGCAAGCATTGTGTTATCTTACTGCATTGACAAACGGATCCCATTTATTACCAAAATTATGAATGATTCTACAGTGTGTGGATCAGTGCCAGATTCATTTTTAAAAATGTTAAAGAACAGAAGTGATAAATATTGACCAATGGGTGGAAAAATGTCGGTTTCTCCGATTTCACAATTTTAACGATCACCTGATTTCACAACTGTGCCATGCATGTTCACATTTGAAACCTGATTCAGTCCCGACGGAAATGTTAACATTTGCATAATTTCCACTAAACTCGCTGCTACAAAGCAGAGAATAGCGGGTGATTGGCCATGCTCTGGTGTGGCTTACTTCTTTTTTCCTATATTAAATGTCTATCGTCCTGATCTTTTCTCTTTCTATTTGTTTTAATTACTCTCTCATAACACCCTCGAATCTTCGGCACTTATATGGCCTTATCGTGTCGCAAGGGCCGTGAAATTCTTACTAAAACTGAAACAAGGAATAGGCTTAAACTTGTCAGAGTTAAATGAATCACAGTCGTGTATGAATTTTTCTTTTGGGAATAATGTAAAAGAACTCGTTTATGTTCCATCTCAACCCACTAACCTCGATGATCTTAAACATTAAATAACTACAGCGATCAACTCAGTGGACCATGATATGCTGCAACGCTTCTGGGATGAATTCTCTACAATGATGATGTCTGTGCTGCTGCTGGTGGCCACATTGAACACTTGTAAGACAGGAAATAGAATTTGATCGTAGGTTCAATACTCGTGACTTAGTTTGAGTTTTCTATTGCTTTTCCTTATTAAAAAATATAGTTATGAAATCGGTTCATTCTTTTTTAAACACCTTGTACATTATAGGCGCCATACAGCGACTGTCTGTCCCCGCAAAATGTTCTAAACAAGCTAGTGATTATTGAGGGATTTGTTGTTAGTTTGTTTTTTGTTTTGTATAGGTTTTGAGAACTCTATGGTATTTACAAGGACATTCTAAAACAACAAAGTTCACATTAAGACAAAGTATTTCTTTCGTGCCGCAAACGACTCCAGTCCTCTAGCGCATATCAGAGCATCAACTCGTGGGTGTGCGCAAGCTAGTGTGTGACCGTGTTTGTGTATGTGAGAGAGTGTGAGTGTATGAGAGAGACAGGGTGTGTGTGTGAGAGAGAGTATCTGTATGGATGTTTGTGTTTGTGTACGAGTGCGTAGCAGACCGTGCCAGCGTGTGTGGTGATGTGTTCATGCACCTGTGTATGCAGCTGTCAGTTTGTGTTTTACGTGGGGGGGGGG
>NW_004797751.1:183047-184918 GCF_000002075.1 Aplysia californica
CCCGCCCCTCCCAACAGCCACCACCACACCCCTTTTCCCTTTAAAAAAACCAACAAAAACAAACCACAAAAACCCTCCGGCTGATGTAAGGAACCATCTTGAGCCAGACAACTTTCTCCGAAGACATTTTCGCCAGACGGAACTCTTCGGAGATTAAAAGTAATTCAGTCGCTGTTGAGTTTATTTTTATACCAATTTACGAATCTACTTGAACATTGCTCTACCTTCTTTTTCTTTTCTTTTTCCATTTTTTTTGGGTTGGGGGGGGGTTCTTGGACGCTTCAAGTGATTAAGATCTGTTGTCTGTTTTTTCGCTGTAAAGATTAAATTTATTTGGCTTTCACCGGTGTCTGTGGTGCAGTATTAAATTAGTCTTGTCACCTTTGCGGCGCGCAAAGATCGGCGCCTTTGGTGTAGCCGTGACGCTCTTCGCAGTGGTGCAAAGAAGATTTTAGTTCGATTCCCATGTAGGAGTGGAAAGAATTCTTTTTTTTTAATTTAGATTGAATGCTTCAGTCCTTTCGCTGGGACTTTCTGTGTCCCTCTCTGTCCGGTTGGCCCAGATCCTAAATGATTTAAAATAGTGCCGATAGGGACGTGAAACGCCTGCCATTTTAAAATCCTTTATAAATGTATTTCATTAAAATAAATTGTTTTTCGTTTTGCACGCTAAAGACGTCTCTTACTTTGCGTATCTCCGTCTTTCCGCAGGAAAAACTATAATATACCACACAACCTGAATTAGCCATGGCAGTTTGTATAAAAAGAATAATCGTAGAAGTTTCACGTTCCCATGGTAACTATTTAAACCATTTAGGAGGCTGGCTGTCTCGACTCTGCCATTATCGGGCTGAGTGGTAAACAACATCAAAACAGAAAGAGAAAGACGATTTTTAAAAATTGTCCCTTTATGGTAACTGAACACAAGTCTTTTGAGTGCGACAGCAAAGCGCCGTACCACTACACCATAGACGTTGGTGTTTACGTGTGTCTGTCTAACCGCCATACTTCTGACGCCAGTATTATTTTACATGTCTGTCTAACCTCCATACTTACTTCTGACGCTAGTATTTACGTGTCTGTCTAACTGCCATACTTACTTCTAACGCCAGTATTGAAATGTCTGTTCAACCGTCATACTTCTGACGCCAGTATTTACGTGTCTGTCTAACCGCCATACTTATTTCTAACGCCAGTATTGAAATGTCTGTCTACCCGCCATACTTCTGACGTGAGTATTTATGTGTCTGTCTAACCGCCACACTAACTTTTGACCCCGGTATTAAAAAAAAAAAATGTTTGGCCCGTGTCCTGATTTTGGTGCTCTTATTTGTTGGTTACGTAAGACAGTACAGACATGGTGAAAATTGTTATGTTTTTTAGAGAAACGAAACAAGGGGAATTGGTAAGTCGGTACTGATTATGATGATGATGATGATGATGATGATGATGATGATGATGATGATGATGATGATGATGATGATGATGATGACGGTGACGGTGACGGTGACGGTGACGGTGATGGTTACTGTGATGGTGATCATGAGGATGATTATTTATGTTGGCAATGATGGCCACAAACGCTGGTCTTTACGTGTGTCTGTCTCTCCACACTACAACAGACGCTCATCACGTAGTCTAGCAGAATCTATTCTAACGACAAACAGGCCTCAACAACACGATCTGCATAAACATCTCTTTAACGTGATTCAATTCCCATACTTTGAGGGGGCTCAGTTTGAAATAGTTATGTCGAAGACGTCTTACTCAGTTCCTGTTTTATATGCTTCCAGACCCACCTTCTTACGGCGGCGGGGTTTCGGGATTACATTATTGCAAAGTAAGGTGTGTGTGTGTGTGTGTGTGTGTGT
>NW_004797751.1:187565-189342 GCF_000002075.1 Aplysia californica
GACATGGTTGAATCAGGCGCACGCCAACAACAACAATAACAACAACATCAACAATAGCAACAACAACAACAACAACAACGAAGACAACAGCAGCAACAGCAGCAACAGCAGCAACAGCAGCAACAGCAGCAACAGCAGCAACATCAATGACGAAGACAACAAAAACAACAACAACAACAACAACATCGTTTGCCCCACACCTCCAAACATTTTCTCTATCTCAGATCTGGAGGTAGTAATCATAGGTACGTTGGGGGGACAGAAAGCCAGGCATAGTCTGGTATTCACAGCCTGGGACGGAATATGAGAGGAGCCAATCAGCCTATTAAAAAATGTTTGAGGTTGTTTTTTTGGTAAGTCAGTGTTTTACGGCGCTCACAACTGCATATTAAATAAGGTCATATGAGCGCGTAGGAAACATTAAACATTTTCAGTTTGGTAGGAATTAATTTGAATTTTGCCCGGGTGGCGGCTAAAGCCTACTCTTATCGATTTCGGACTACCAATTGATCTTAAACGTGTGTAATCTGCACACAGGACCTCCTAGATTTCTCGCCCTTATCCTAGAGGGCTAGATGTTAGATCATACCTACCTTAATATCAATGGTTTGGCTGAAAGACAGCAGTATGAAACAGCCAAGGAGTTGAAGTTGAAAGGCTGCAGAAAGAGTCAGGAGCCCACAGGAGGGGGCAAAGGAGGTATGGGGGAACGGGGGCAGAAAGTGGAAACGAAAGCAGACGACAGAACATTGTTAGAGCCGGATTCAAAACTGGGACCTCTTAATAGCCAATGAACTTCATGTGGGGTTGTTGGTATAATTTTTAAAGCTTGCTCATATTTCTGTGCTTCTAATGGGGGAAAATCATCTACCTTCGAACAGGAGTCGAAATATTTGAAGGGAGTGCGGTCGCCTGGTGACAGAGGTAAAATAAGCGAGGACATGATCGCCAGAGCCTGGTGAATTACAAAGCCTGATTGTCTTTAGCCACTGTCATCATCATCAAGGGCCAGATCTGCGGCGAACCTAATCATGGTTCTCCATTCATTCCTTTTCTCGGATGCTCTTTAAAAAAGCTAAGTTACCCTTATCTTTCCCCGTTACCTTAGCGTACAATGTTTCTTGTACGCTAAGCCCGTTGCCTATTCGTCTAGGTTCTCTAGGTAGGTTGCCCTGGGCCTACCACGGCCTCATTTGCCTTCAATTTTGCCAGTGGGAGCTTGCTGTTTAAGACCTTTATGTCTATTCAGGTGTCCCCAAAACTGAATTTGTCGTCTCTCGATTGTCTTTAACAGTGAGCGTCACACGTGGGCTTCATGAAAGGACTATCTCCTTTGATTTTTTTCCCTCCGACGATATTCTCAGCAGTCTCTTAAGAAACTTTTTGTACGCCTTTGATCATTTTTTTATTTCAGTGAAATCCATAGAGGAATATGTTGTTAAATGGATGAAAATGGTGTCGAGCTGGTTAAAAAAAAAAAGATAAACAAATGTATAATGTTTGGGGGGAGGTGGGGTGGAGGTGGATGGTGGAGGGGGTGGGTGGTTGGGTTTTTTCTTCTCCTCTGCACTTTTGTTACTTCCTTCCTTTGCCTGATCTGTCGTCACGGCAACATGGTTTCCTTTCAACCGCCAGGCACTCCCAGGGCAGATTTATTGCCCTTTCCAGTACCCGTGTTCTCCGGGGACGTCAAGGGCATTACTGCCGAACTCTGACAAAACGTCTTTATCTTATTCACTGCAGTTTTGAGAATAAGCGATTTTCGTTTTTCTTATAT
>NW_004797751.1:190757-193919 GCF_000002075.1 Aplysia californica
TTACTTACTTACTTACTTACTTACTTACTTACTTACTTACTTACTTACTTACTTACTTACTTACTTACTTACTTACTTACTTACTTACTACCCGTTACGCCATCTGACGTTTAGGGCAGCAACAAAGGATCTCCTGCTCTGTCTGTTTTTGGGCCATCTTGGTCAACGTCCCCCACGAATGGTTCCAGGACTTCATTTCAGACTTTGCTGTGCGTCTCCAAGTCACTTTGGGTCTACCCCTCTTGCGATGTCCTTCGGGTGTCCAGTGGAGCGCAGTCTTTACAATAGAGTCTGGTTCTCTTATCCTTGTTATTATGGTGGTCACGTCCTCTTGCCTACATTTCCGTAAAATATCAGCCTTGGAAATCTTGTCAGGCCAGAATATTCGGAGGATTTGGCGTCAGCTGGTTATATGAAAAGATGATAGCTTTGCACGATCATGATCAGTTATCCTCCAGCATTCAGATCCATATTGGAGAGTAGATAGTATACAGCTATTATACAGCTTTAAGTTGGTCTGTATACTGAATTGTCCTGACTTCCAGACGTTATCAATCTTCCTATAGCCAGCGCCCACTTTTCTTTTGCCTCCTTTAGTAGGATACAAATTTCCACATCCCTCAATTACATTGATTTGCAAACGAGCTATGAAATGATTACTGCCACTACCCAAGTCTGAATCAGTCCTTATATTATTCTCCTTTCGATTTCTCGCAGCATGATTTATCCGCCAACCAGTCACGGGGGTTGCACCAGAGCCCAAGACTCTCAGAAATACGAGTAGTTTAAGAGTAAGAGCCCCTTTACCCAGCGACGTTTCGGGGCGACCCGGGTCGGCCATCACGGCTATCGTAACACATCGGTAACATTAAAAAACACAAGTACAAGTGATCCTCATCGTCCACCAAAATTATCAAATCGCCCACTAGTGGAGCATTTTGGCCAGGTTGGCTAGCATTATATCCAAAGCGTGATGGTGGAGGCGTAAAATTTACGCTCCCCCTCTACCGCCAGGTACACAAGGCCGAGAGCAGTCGACACTTCACGTGTCTGTCCTTGGCCACTTCTTCCAATCTTGGCACATCTTGGCCCTGGGTGATTGCCTCATTCGTGATTAAGCATTTATAACTTTAATTGGTCTATCTTTTCTTTTTCTAAAACCTGAAATTGTTACTTTTACTTTTATCCGCCGTTTATACCCTTTTGGGTGTCGTGGGAAGAAAGAGACGTCTCTCTGCAACCCGCCGGAGACCTTGGGTCTGGGGAATGCCATGAGTTGTTAGTGTTTCCCTGACTCCATCGATCCAGGTATTTCTCGGTCGCCCTTCAGCCTTGACTTTTTTTTTTATGTAGGCACGTTGTGCTGGATGGTGTGTTGGTAATCACATGAGATGTCCGAACCATTTGATTCTTTGGTGTTGGATGTGATGCATGACATCATTTGTGTCCACCATTTCTCTGATTACTGTGTCTCTAATTTTGTCTCGCCTGGTCGTGTTTACTGATTTTCTAAGACATCGCTTATTGACATCTTAAGGCATCTAAAATTGTAATGTCTTTAAAACAAAGGTCTTACCTGTATACCCTTTTCCAAAGTGTAATCTTAAGGGTCAGCTATTTTTAGACTATTTTAGGAGTGGATCCTAAATTTCCACCCTCGGTCATTCTTTCCCCTCCCAATTCTCCTTTTTATTTTGCTCTCCTTTCGGTCTGTTTCTCACTTTCTCTCTTTCATCCCCTCTTTCTCATCATTTTTTTCTCTCTATTTCTCTCTCTCTCTCTCTCTTTCTCTCTCTCCCTCTCTCTCGCTCCCTCTCTCTCTCTCTCTCTCGTTTTCCACCCTCCCTTTATCATACTTTGCCCCATTTTCCCACTTTTTAACTCCTCCCCCATCCCCATCGCCCATCCCCATCCTCCATCCCCATCCCCATCCCCACACACTTACAAACACAAATACTTAACAAACACTCTCTTGATTCATGACTTTGCTCTTTAGTGTTACTAAGTAGAGCAAATACCAGCCTGGAGCGAATTTGTGGCAGACAACCTCAGAGCTCAGGGGATGTCCCTCCAACTTAATTTTGCCACTCGCCTTGCTGCAGACGGACGTCTGTGTCTCCCCACGACACCCACATATTGTACAGGCGGAAGAAAAAAACAACAAAGTAAGTAAGCAAATATCAGCCATAGTCCTGTAAAAGTAGAGCCACCCCCTCCCCCCGCCCCCTCGACTTTCGCAAGCCACATCACCCCCACACCTATTTCAGACGGTTAGACCTAGTCTTGTAAAAGTAGAATCAAACCCTCGCAGGCGCTTCGCCGTCATGTATAGAAAACCCGAGGTTGATTCCCGGGTGGGGAGAATGTTTATCGAGTCGCTGCACCAGATTTACAATGGATATGGATTGGACACATCCTGAGGAGACCCCCGACAAGCATCACCAGGCAGGCTTTAACGTGGAACCCACAAGAAAAACGTAAGAAGGGAAGACCAAAGATGACATGGAGGCGAGCGGTACAAGCGGAAATTGAAAAAGCAGGGACATCATGGAAACAGTTAGAAAAGGATGCTTAGGACAGGCTTCGCTGCAGTAAGGCTGTTGATGGCCTGTGCTCCACTGGGAGTTAAAAAGGGCGAGAGAGAGAGACACCAGAATTACAAAGTTCTATCTGCTCAGTAGGCCTACCTAGTTTGGAGATATTTGATGTGAAAAATGTTGAGCTTCACAGCATGACAAGCTGTTTCGAATGAAATTCTTTGAATTTCTTGATAACGACTCCGACTACTCTTACAATATATATTGATAGAGCAGATAGAACATTTGGTTTCTGACCTCATGGTCTTAGTAACTCAAAACGGACAAATGTGTCAGATAGAACTTTGTTATTCTGAGGTAGCGTAGTGCCTCTGTCACTCTTCGGGGGCTTTGTATCCCACTCAACCCGGATGTCGAAGCCGGCCTCCTAAATTATGATCTTAACCGGTGTTTGTCAATCTTCCCATAGCCAGCGCCCACTTTTCTTTTGCCTTTTACTTACTTACTTACTTACTTACTTACTTACTTACTACACTTACTTACTTACTTACTTACTTACTTACTTACTTACTTACTTACTTACTTACTTACTTACTTACTTACTTACTTACTTACTTACTTACAA
>NW_004797751.1:194019-195278 GCF_000002075.1 Aplysia californica
TTCACACACACACACACACACACACACACACACACACACAATCTGATTACACGCGAGCTACCGCCTCGTGATGTATATCTCAGACACGCCCATCTGGCGGTTCCGGTCATGGGCAGAGAACTCCAACGAGACTCTGACGTAATGACGGATCGTGGCTTAATGTGTTTATGCCACCCTTGGGATAGCAACAGAGCGGACTTCCCGTCTTCCAGCGCCTAATCTCTGTAACCCATAGACGTATACACCTAGATCAAGCACTGTCACGGCTACGGATTTTTGCTCTCTGCGATTACTTCGCTGCAAATCTTTCTTACTGCTGTCTTTCAGACACACCCCTGCTCTTAGGGTAAGTAAGATCGAACACCTAGTCTTCTCAGATAAGAGCGAAAAAATCCTGGTGGTCACGTGTGCAAGTTGTGTACGTTAAAGATCCCTTGGTGGACTAAAATCGATCAAAGTAGGCTTCGGCCGCCACCCGAGCAAAATTCAAAATTAATTCCTACCAAAGCGAAAATGTTTAATGCGTTCGGGGCGCTAAACAGGACGTTAAGCAGTTGCTTGCGCGTAAAACACTTACCAAAACAAAAAAACAACTTTTAATTTAATGCACCATGGGCCTCACCTAATGCCCAAACCCAAATGGTGGGCAAAACACGAGTGTGGCTAAATATTCGTCGGTAGTTTAGTGATTAGGCTACCGGACTCGTTATCGTGAGGTTGTGGGGTCGGGGTTTCGAGCTTCATCAAGTCCCACGTTGTATCCTTGGGAAAGTCACTTTACACGAATTTTCTTAAAGTCACCGATAGACAGTGAAAATGTGTGTATGTATGTTAGTATTCTAGCGCCTATGAAATAGCAGCTTGCGCTGTATGCTTCTCAGTAAGCAGAATTGTTTCAGAATGCCATAAGGTCTGCTGGGGTAATCATATAGATCGTAAAGGGCCTAGAACTTGCAGTTTCGACCCTCTGGCCTTACGTTGTGTCCTTGGGAAAGATATTTTACTCGAAGTTTCCTCACTCCACCCAGGTGGGAACGGATGCCTGACCATAGACATAGAAAGATCTGGTCAGTGTATTGTTGTTTTCGCGCCTATACAATGGCAGATTGCACTATATGCCTCCCAGGGAGTTAAAACTGTTTCAGAGTGCTATAAGGTCTGCCCGGGTAATGATGTAGATTGTAAAGGGCATAGACTTACAGCTGAGCTGGACTTTGCGATATAAAAAATGATATCTACTGTCGTAGTCGATTACCCCC
>NW_004797751.1:195378-196511 GCF_000002075.1 Aplysia californica
CCCCCCTTTCTCTTTTTCCTCCCTACCCCCCTTTACCATCTCTTCTCCACCTGCCCTTTATTTGACTCATTCTGAGTCAATTATAGAGCAGTCAAAAATTCGGGGTGCAACTTTACTTATCCTCAAATATCTCTTTAACGGGTGAATTAATGTTATCCATACGTTGCACAGTAGTTTGTATCAATTTGTCTTAACTAAATGACATTTTCCCAGAAACAATTGGGGTTAGATCAAAAGACTTTTCTTTATAAACTTTATAAAATACTTGAAATCTCTGTCCCACGTAAATTGGGATTGTTCACAGAACTTCCCGTTTCTCATACACATTTTGATTACGCATATTATGGCTTACATTACAGCTTATCAATGACATCTTTAGTGGTAAAACTTGTTACAAGAAATTAATTTTATAGTGAATGCATTTTTTACACTAATGGTTCTCAAAACATGTGCTCAATAACCATAGTAACCCGATTAGAAAAACATGACAAACTTACTATTAAAGGCAACATTGCCTCGGCTGTAAACATTTTAACACTCACTTGGATTTTTATTAGTATTTATTTATGAGTTTTCTAGAATACAACTAACCGGTGTTTACAAAAATATTGATCTATTAAGACAAATTGAATCAACTAATTGTGCATTAATTGGAAAACCTATATTCGATGGTTGAGGAGATATTAATTTGACAAAAAGTTGCGCCACAAATTTTGGACCGCACTATAAATGGCCCGTTCTTGAGTGAAACGGTATACGTCAGAGTGCACGATCTAGAGTATTATTTATAATAATATAAATCTATGGTGTAACCTGATTTGTCCACGGGTAGTTGGGAAAAGAAGATGTCAGGGGACGTTACATATTCTCTGCCACAGATACTAATCTCTTTTTGAGGGTAGATCATTAAACTTTCATGTGTTATGAAATGCAGCTTTGATAAGGAAGGCAAACCAAATAAGATTATTTTGATACTGCCCTGCAACTGTTAGAGCTTATTTGTTGATCCGGGTTCCCTTTTTGAAAAGTATTTTTCATCAGCTTTCTTATTTGGACCCCCCGTCCCTCAAAAAAAAAAAGAAACACTTACCGTAACATCAGAGAGAGAGAGAGAGAGAGAGAGAGAGAGAGAG
>NW_004797751.1:199083-204259 GCF_000002075.1 Aplysia californica
TATATACAGACTTCAACAAAAGTTAGGGACCACTTGCAAACACTCTGAGTGGTCTTCTTGGGTCAACCTGCACGTGGGCGTTTTTTGGACTGATGCAGTGGCGCAATGGTGCTGCCTCAGACGGACAATGACAGAGTATGACACTGCGAGCCTTCTGGCAACTTCTCGGGCTCCAACTCCATCCTCCATTGCTCTGGCACGATCAAAGTCTCTCAGCCTTTGTCTTGGTGGTATGTTGATGCGATACCGGATTTTGCGCAAAAGGTGGCTTATATTGCCACCAAAATGAGCACAGTTCGAGATCGTACGTCCGTTTATGACGTGTTCCAGAAATTGTAACTGAGGAAAGTCCTTGGTGTCGCACACAAGTCGATAAAAAAACCACCAAATTCGACTAAAATTCCCAGAGGACTTCCGTGCTGCACGTGGTTGTTTTGGTCCTTTAGAAGGCTTTGCATTACGCGTTGGTAACCCATTAACACTTTCAGAGAAAAACTTTAGAAACATTCCTTGCTGTCTTTTTTTCGGATATTTTTAAAAGATTAAGACTGTCTGTCAAAGTGGTCCTTAATTTTTGTTGAAGTCTAGTCTTTATATACCTATTGTCCTGCAACGTAATGCAGAAATGGAGAGACTGAGTCTTACAATCCGCGCCCCGGTTTGGTCTGGATTCACTCGTATACCCATTGCTTTCTTTTGTTGTTGCTGTTGTCGTTGTTGTTATTGTTGTTGTTGTTGTTTTTATTGTTGTTGTTGTTGTTGTTGTTGTTGTTGTCGTTATTGTTCAACATCTTCTTCTTCTTTCTATCACGTCCTCTCTCCCAAACCTATGTTTGTCTCGTCTCTGCCTGTATGTCTGTCTGTGTGTCTGTCTGTCTGTCTGTCTGTTGTTGTTGTTATTGTTTTTGTTATTATTATTGTTGTTGTTTTTGCTGCTGCTGCTGTTGCTACAGCTGTTGCTGCTGCTGCTGTTATTGTTGCTGTTACTTTGACTTTGTTTTGTGTAATGGAGAAAGATTTTTCGCAATTTCCCCTCGGTTGGGTTGTGGTTTACAAACCGTCTTTCGATAACTGTACCTCTCGACCTGGAACATTTCACAATACGTTCTTGCTCAACATCAGAACGAAAAGTGGACCGCGTACCTACAATCTGGAGCAGCTTTTAGGTCACTCACTCCCCATGTTTACATCGTATTTTTTTGTTTTGTTTTGTTTTAATGGGGACCGAAGAACGGCGACCATAACAGCATGTGGTCTAGCTGTACAAGTCCTAAAATACGTCGTGGTGAAGTCAAGCGCCCGTCAAAATAATGAAATCAAAGAAACATACTTTTCTGGTCGTTGGGCAATTTTTTAAAAATTGAATTTTATTTTTTTATTTTTTATTTTATTTTTTTCCTTCTTTTTTTGGCTTGACATTTTTTATGACAATTTAAAACACCTTTTTGTGTGGAATTTTACAGAAAAACGTTGATTAAAGGCTCAACAACTGTAAAACTGCAGTTTCCAAGGATCTTCAAGCTATTGAAGTCACCGAACTTGGCCGGCCACTTTCTCGCTAATTTTACCTCTGAACCCAGTCGACCCCCAACTCTTTCAATCGCAAGTTGCTATTGTTTTTGCTGTTGTTGTTATTGTCATTGTTCTTGTAATTATTATCATAACTATTATTTTTCCTAAAGATGCTAATTATTATTACTATTATTTTTTCTAAAAATGCACGGCTGGATTTTTACGTAAACAGTAAATCATTATTGAATTAACATTAAATAAATCTTTCACCTCATTTTCCTAATGTTATTAGAAAGTTTCTACCCCCCCCCCTTCTCCCGCCCTATCCCTCTCTTTCCAAATTAACCTTTAAAAAAAGAACCAACAAAAGGTTGCTTAACAATGTCAGCAGATAGAGGAGAGAGGATAAAGACCATTTACATTAACCTAGTCGTCTCCATTCTCTTTCACCTCCCCCACCTCCCCCCCCCATATCACCCCCAGTCTACTCCTTCCTCTTCTATTGCAAAGGATGGAGGTTAGGTGTACATTGTATTCACAGAACATTAATACAGATGTGAACATGTGAACTTGTGAACGGGAAAGCCAAACGTGATGGAATGAAAAAAAGAGCAGCCAGTTACAGTCAACAGAGACCAAATGGCATGCAGACAGAAGAGGAAAAAAAATCCAACAACCCTTACCTTCCTCCTGAATGACCGTTTTTCACAGGGCAAGCCAGGTCGAAGACTTTGTCGAAAGAATTCTGAAATGGAAAACGTAAAAGAATTTTTCTTTTGAGTACGAGTAGATCTAAATGAGAAAACGTAGGCGAATTTTTCTTTTGAGTACGAGTAAATGAGAAAACGTAAAAGCATTTTTCTTTTGAGTACGAGTACATGAGAAAACGTAAAAGTATTTTTCGTTTGAGTACGAATAAATGAGAATTGATATATTTGTCAAAAACATAATACATCTTTATTTGGTTGTTAAAGTGAAAAGGGGCTCGTCAACACAATGAGGGTTATTCAGTATTTTTTTAGTGCAAGGGGAAAAACAAGAAAAGTAAAAACAACAGTAGGAAGGAAAGTAAAAATGGCCCACCGTTGGCGCCCTCCAACAACCTACATATTAAAGAGTTTTGCTGAAGCCCTTGGTATAATAAGGCAGCGGGCTGTGGGATTATGGCTGCTGTTAACACACTGCTCAAATTTCAGAACTTCTTATACTTTTTCATCCAAATCAAAACAGTACTGAAAAAAACTGCGGAGATCTGTAGAAATTCCATAACCCTATCAGTATGTCGTGTTTTACTATCGTATCCATACGACGTGGGGAACTCTGTGCCACCACTTTTCAAAGAGTAAATTTACTCGTTAATCCGATCGGTACGCTTTGCATTGCAGTCTGTCAAAATTATTTTTTTTTTAAATACTGAACGTTTCAAAGAGATCTTCGTACTAGAAGTATTCTTAAATGGGAAGAATACAACCCTGGGGTTACAAAATGACCCCAGGGCGTACGGATAGGGTTAGACAACGTAAGTTCAAGAATATCCCACTGGGAATTGAACCAAGGTCATCCGCGTTCGCCTTCCGGCAGGCCAGCAGCTATGCATCCCTTTAACATAGGGAATAGCGACACACTTTTCATCAGAGTTAATGTTTAGATCCTTGATAGGGTTCGGGTCTGGATTAGGCTTTTTTGTGCATGTCTAATATAGTGATCGGACTAGTTTTTGCCTTAGTAACGGGTTACGATAAAAGTTTTGGCCAGCGATGTTGTCTGTAAGTAGTAGGCAATAAACAAATTATGTTTCAAGAAGCCCACAGCACCAACACAACGCAAGTATATATAGTTTTGTCGTGCTTCTTTTTGTTTTATTGTCCATTACTCGCCCACAAAACAGTGTCCCAACTGTTTTGTCGTACTGAGGTACTGGATTTACGGACACAATATATTATAACCCGTAGGGCTTATATTGATACTATTTTCCATCCGCGTTTAGCTGATTCTGTTATCTGGTTTGTTATTGTTAGTAGAGCGTATCACAATAATTGTTCAAACGATGAGTCACAATTCTCAAAACGCAAGAGAAAAAGTGTGAACCAACCAACAATGATCATTTATAGTCTGTATAGATAATGTCGGACGTCTCAACAGAGAAATTGAGACGACGGTACAGAAGGCTAACAGCGTCAGCTACCAGCTTGCCCCACTCCCTCAAACATCCTAACATCCCAACTGAGACCAAAGCCAAGCTCATTGATTGTATCTTTATCCCCACTTGACCTACCAATGCCAGACATGGACCCAAAAGTCTGGAACGCAAGATAACAACCTGCGGGGTGAAATACTTGAGGAGAGCAGTCAACAAAACCAAATGGGACATGATCAGAAATACCAGGATCAGAGAAATGATCGGAACAGCACATTTCCTCCACTACATTCAGACGCAAACAATCAGGTGGTTTGGATATCTGACACGTGTGGCACCTCACCAACTTGCCAGTAAAGTGTACAACAAAAGAACATCATGGTATAGGGCAAGAGAAAGAGGCCTAGAAAGACCTGGATCGAGGTCGGAAAAGATACCCTGAAGATGCACAACATCCCACTCAGCCAGGCCAAACAGCTTGTCAGAGACCGAAAACTCTATCTCCCCTCGACGCCCTAGATAGTGCAAGAGGAAGGATATAGTAAAGTATTTAGAAAATATGTAATGATTCCTAACAATTCTACTATAAAAAGGCGAACAACAAAAATGTAGACTCGCAAAGGAACGCATACCCCATCCGAGCTAACTTTGTCATGCTCAGAGGACTTGTGGGAGGGGTGGAGGGTGGAGGGTGGCGTGGGGAGTGGAATAGGGATAAGGTAAGGTAAACACAAAATATCGCATAGTTATAATAGATGGTAGATATTTTATGCCCACATAGAGACAATTTAACTCATTTCAGATGCAAGCTACTTTAATCCTGCCTGCAAGAGCTAACGTAGGGTTAGAAAGACAAGACATCTAAGCAGAAAGACGATGATACTCGATAAAAATCCCCCAACCTCCCAAAAAAACAAAACAAGAACCGAACACATGTCTTCTGCGCGCGGCAACGAAGCGCCTTACCGCGATACCAAAGACACCGGTAGAAGAATATCGCAGCTACATTGTATTCGCACGGTATTTTGAAACTCGAATGTGCCAGAGTATAGAAAACGAAGATGGAATGGGGAAGGGGGAGTTGGGGGGGGAGGAGGCTTGAGGGGAGTGAGTGGAGTGGAGGGGAACTGAGAGCGTGGGGGGGGGAGTGAGTGTGGAGAGGAGGGAAGATGGTTGGGGGGGGGGCGTAGAGTGCAAAGAGCCTGCGGGAGCTCACCATTACACAAAGTAATTCTTAAGGGGATAAAGTGGCTTTTCTTCCTACAGAAATTAACTGAACATTACAGGATAAGATCAGAGCGTGAGGACGTGTAGTTCTAATGGCTCTAGAGTTGTATACCATTTATAGAAAGTGTCCCTTCGGCTTCAATTAAGTTCGAATTTTAAAACTGTCCTCCAACGATAATCAACGTTTCAAAGACACATTGAACGTCAGAGATACCTACTGAATTTTTCGGCGGGTTGTAGAGCACTAAATTTGCTTTTACAATAATAGCAATGTGGCTTATCAAAGATTATATATATATA
>NW_004797751.1:204359-206746 GCF_000002075.1 Aplysia californica
ATATATATATATATACATACATATTATTGAACGATTAAAATCGCGCCTTAGCAAGCGTCCAGTTAATTCTGCTCCTGAGTATAAAAATACAACTCACGACTACGTGCGATCCGACGAATTTAAGTGTTTTGCACTTCGACGTTTTTGTCTCTGTCCTCTGAGTCTGCCATTCTGTTCATCTGTCTACTTTTTCATCCAAAAGGGCAGGAAATGAACGCAGAAAAAGAAACTCCATATTCTATGTTTCTTTGTTCTAGTAAAGAGAAGTATATCGATACAAGAATGGTGATCTCGAGCTGGGGAAAAGTAAGAACGACAGACAGAAACAATAGAGGGAAACTAAAGAAGTAGGGCCTATAGATAATGCCCTCGGACCACCCGCCATTATTATTTGTGTATGTTTTAGTTTTACGCAAACCCTGTTAGTTGGGTGGTTGGCTGGTGCTCTGGTTTGGTTTGCTCCTTCTTTCCTACCAAATATCTATTTTCCTTATCTCTCCTACTTCTATTTTGTGTTTGTTACTCTCTTGTAACACCTCTAATCTTCGGCACTTACATGACCTTATTGTGTAGCAGGTGCCATAAAACTCTTACTAAAACAAAAAACTCAGTCATCTAATAATATGAACATTTTAAACGTGATCAACCCCAATACTGTGAATTGTAATGGGCATTAATACAGTCGTTTAAATTCCAATGGAACCATTTGCGCACATCGATGGCAGGCCCTGAGAAAAAATCAGGTCAACATCACGTTTGACCTAACTTTTCCGTATTCTCATCAGTTTTGTTTTTCTGTAGATTTTTTTAGAAACAACTTTAATGCTCTGCTCTACAATTTTATTGACATTTTACTTACTTTCAATGTATTGAATATCAAATAATAAAGACTTATTTTGAACATTATTTTACAGAGCTTGCAAAATGTCCTAATAAATATCAAAATACCGGTATCTGAAATATTTTTTAAAAGCAGCTGATTATGAATTGAAAAACCCATTAATAAAATTACCTGAGCCTTACTTTTAAAACAATTGCCGACATTATGGAGCTTTTGTGAGGCAAACACACACACACACACACACACACACACACACACACACACACACACACACACACACACACATACACACACGTATCACTCCCAACAGACAAGAGATCATCTGTTTGCACTGAGTGAGACAGGCACACCAAGTCCTTACACCCTCGGGGGAAATTCCCGACCCCACGTTAAGTAGAGGCCAGTGGCTTCGACGAGTGACGAAAACGAAAACAAGAAGACACTTCCATCTGTCCGTCAATATCCTGGGACCATAGTGTTGTATTAAAATAACTTAAACTAAGCACTCTGACGTATTTCCAGTTCCCTCTGGAGCGCACCATTTGACTCAATTTGAGCCATAATGCGGGGCAAGGGTGGAAAGGTACTGCGTTCACTCGGCTATAGCGAGTCTGGTGTTTTGTCCATCGTTTAGGGAAAATTGTGCAGCCCATCGTGCGTATGCTTCGAAGCGAGGTTTTAAAACTGAGAACAAAAAACAGCAGCCATAAAAGTGCGCAATTATAAGGGTATGAAGTTTTACCGAAAAACCCCGACACCCCCCCCCCCTCCCCGAAAACTGCTGAAAACACCGGAAAACTCTCGAAAATCAATAAAATACCGAGGAGAAAAAAAATATAAAGAATAAATAATCTACTAGACATTGGTCACATCATGTTACTGTATAAAAACAAATCTCAATATATGCTTTGTGTTGAAGAACACTGTGTTTATTTGTCACAACAAATGTGTGCATAGCTTCGGCCATTTTGCTGAAGTAGTTGTGGTCTTGGTTGTACGTTTGCGCTTGACCTGGTCAGGTTTCTTGTCATGGGGGCTGGGTGTCTGCGACACAAGCGGATAATTAGAGAACGTCAGGAGCAGTCAGGGGTACGCCATTGGCCAACATTTATAGTAACAGCCATCTTGTTTGACGTCATTGAGGGATTCCCAGTTTGTTGTCAGTCATGGGGGCTGATATAAACAACCAGGAATAGACAATGCAGTGTTGGGACACCTAAAATAGACAAAGATCTTGAACACCTAGCTCTCTTTGGCAAAACTGAAGGCAAATGAGGCAGGGGTGAACCCAGAGCAACCTACTCGGAAAACTTGAACAGATGTGTGACGGTAAAAGATCAGGATAATGATATCGCTTTTTTTTAAAGAGCATCTTATAATAGGAATGATTGGAGAACCATGATCGCCGATGTCTGTCGCAGATCTGGCAAGAGATGATGACTATGACACTAAGTATTGCATGTGTTGCGCCACATAGACATACTATTGTCTCTTCTGTCCATGCCCTGTTTCTATGTCAGTCATTCCAAGGGGTTTGGGGGAGGTG
>NW_004797751.1:206982-208943 GCF_000002075.1 Aplysia californica
ATGGGAGACTAAATAAAAAATGCCAGTGGTAAGGCGGGGAAGGTGTGTGTGTGGGGGGGGGGAACTGGGAGTCTATTTAAAGAATCAGTCACCTTGAAAGTGTCGTCCATCAATTTTGTTTTAGTGGTAGATTGGTGCAACACTTGCAAAACATTCAGGTCATAAAAAGGCCGGAGATTAGTAGGGTTTTTTTTTTTCTAGAGAGTAACATACAAGGAAAAGGATAAGAGGTAAGGACGACATATGTGTGACAGAAAAGAAGGAGCAAACCACACTAGAGTACCCGCCAACCGCCCACATCCATCAATTTAGGGTCGTAACGAACCGCGAACACGTTTCTAACGAATCACTGAACAACTATTTGCTCGTAAATCCCATAGACTTGTATTACAATATTATCTTAGACCGTGCACAGTGAGGTTTATTTCCGTCTCACTTTGGAGCGCACCATTTGACACGATTTGAGGCCAATTTGATGGAGGTAGGATGTTGCGTGCATTCAGCATCAAAGAAACTGTTCGCTACCCTAGAATTACACAGATCTGCTTAGTACTCAGTACCTAGCTTGGAGAAATTTGACGTTAAAAAAATGTTGAGTTTCACAAAATATCAAGCTTATTCAAATGCAGTTCTTTGAATATCTTAATGACGACTCCGAATAAATTTACAATTTTGATAGAGAAGCTATAGAACATTAAAAGTTGGATCTGACCTTCCTGTCAAGTCAAAACAGCTAAAATGTTATAATATAGAACTTTGCGATTCTAAAATAGCGTGGTGTCTTGCTTATCATACATGTAGAAGGGCCCCTGGTGTGTATGTTTCACAGCGACGGTTTTTTGTGTGTGTGTTTTTTTTTGTTTTTAAATCGAGACTGAAGGGGGGTGGCCATGACAGTAGATGGTCTAGGTGTAACTTTCTATGGTTCTTTCCATTAACATCACCGGTGACAGCATTGATAATTAGAGTGCGGCCAAAGTTTTATGAATTCGTGGAGCAACTTTTGTCAAATATCTGTTCCTTGATTGAATATAGACTATACAACTTTTTAACAATGACATGTATCAATGGGTCTCAACAGATAAATATTTTTGGAAACACCTGTTCGCTGTATTCTGGAAAAATTTTCTTAATAGATACTAATTTTAAAAAACCCAGTGGGTGGTTTCTACAGATTTTTAAAAGTTTATGTCCCATGAGTTTCCTTAGTTTATCCTAGAATGAAAAATTCCGATCTCGCGCCACTTCACGTACACACACGTATGCATACTGAACAGACACACACACACACATACACACACATACATACACACACACAAACATACACACATACATAAACACACACACACACACACACATAAACACACACACACACACACACACATAAACACACACACACACACACACACACACACACACACACACACACAAACAAACACGAACATAAACACAAATAAGCACACCCATAAAAACGTCTACATGCTTACACACAAACAAACTCACAAACACATAATATACATACACACTCATAGACACCAATAAACACACACAAACGGAACCCAAACAAGGCCTACCACCAGTTAATTCTGAAGCAGCCACATGGCCGAACTTGGACACCGAAAAAAATTCACACACGACTGTCAAACAAAACACAAAGGAGACTGTAAAACTGACTGATATTTCGTTTAAAATCTTTTCCGCCTAAATCACGTCTTTTTCAAGTATCTCACGAGCCTTAGCATGGTGCCTTATTAAGAAGGGTGATTTGATCCCAGACATGGTCCAATAATAGGGTGTACTAAAGCTCGTGTGAGTTTGAGAAACGGCCAGAGGGGGGTTGAAGGTTCCTACTGAAGATCGAAGACCGTCGAGATGATATTGATTTTCATCAGGACCCCGGGCGAAAAGTATCGTCAACTCAGACTAGGGTGGCCTTTTAGGTTGGGGTGGGGTGGGGTGGG
>NW_004797751.1:213216-214662 GCF_000002075.1 Aplysia californica
GGGGGCTCAACACCGAGCCAGTGAAAAACAAATAGCTGTCTGTTTTTTGTCGAAAATCTTTGATTAAAAGCACAACAAATGTAAATTTACAGTTTCCAAGGACTCTCAAGCTTGGATGTCACCAAACATTGGCGGCCATTTTCCCTCTAAGGGTGGACATTAACATGTTCTTATTCATGTATTATGCATGATAGACTCATCAATGTCATACTCATAACTGTGATTGAACTGCAACAGGAAACTACTGCTTTTTCTTTCCTAGTCCTTACTATCATTGTTTTTCCTCTGCTTCTTTTGTGTTTGTCATAGTCTTGTGACCCGCTATTTCCGGGGTGCCTTGATCGTCCAAGCAGACTTTGTGCTGTTGAAGCTAAAGAGGTGAGCAGATAAGTCTGATTCCCTGTGTATGGACTTCTCTGTTGACATCCACTCATTGGCGCTCATATGACCTTAAGCAGTTGCGAGCGCCGTAAAAACTCTACATAAACTTTAAAAAAGAGAGCTTCCTGTTGGACCGGGATTTGCGCTAAACAAATGCTATTTATTTATGATTATTATTATCAAGAAGAAATTTAATATTTAATCAGCTTTTTGTCCTATAAAAGTATCATCCGCGAGCGCTTATGATCATGCGTTACATTTAATTTGCTAATTAGTGATTCTCGTAATTAAGGAATGAAACCGATGAGGCGAACAGCAGTGAATATTATTATCGAACAATTGTGTTATTAAGGGAAATCTGTGCGTTTCGAAAGATTTTATGAGGAGTGCGTCCTTTCGAAAAAGAGGGCACTTTCTCCTTGAAAAAAAAAGTAAGACTGTATAGTTTATTTGTCTTACTTTTGAAGAAAAAAATACCTATCTATCATGAAAAGAAGTCGAAATGTTTACGACTGAAGCAGGTGGGGGTCACCTGGTGTCAGAGGTAGACTGCAAAAAAATTGCCGTCAAAATTAAATTGATGAATCCCGAGGTTTTAGTGTCGTTGGAAACTAAATTTACATTCATTTTGCTTTTGAACATTGGGTGTTTTTTAAGTAATAAATGTCCACACAGAAATGAGTTTTGAATGAATATTAAAAGGTTTTGAGCCCTACAAAAAAAGATAAATAAAAATTGGCGAAACAGAGAGACAATGTCATTTTCTTCGATTTCAGGGGAAAGTTGGCAGGTACTCTTGTGGGGTTTGCTCCTTCTTTCCTATAAAACATCTATCGTCCTCATTTCTTGTAACACCTCAAATCTTCGGCATTTATATGAACTTATTGTGTTGCAGGTGCCTTGAAAATGTTTAGTGAAACTAAAAAGATGACACATATGTTCGCTCATCATCATCATCCAGTGCCAGATCTGCGACAGACATCGGCGATCATGTTTTTCCATTCATTCCTTTGCTCGGATGCTCTCAGAAAAGCTACGTTTCCCTGATTTTTCCCTGTTACCCAT
>NW_004797751.1:215626-218769 GCF_000002075.1 Aplysia californica
TCTCTCTCTCTCTCTCTCTCTCATTCTCTCTCCCTCTCTCTCTCATACCCCTGTACTAGTAGGAACAAATCTGTTATATTTCTCCCTCAGTGAATGAAAGACTAAGAGATCATGAAGTTCTCGTGATTTTTTAGTAAGTTACTGTGACAACTTTTCCCATTTAGGAACAAACAAGTTTCATTTTAAAAAATATATAAACCAGTGTACAAAAGTTTTTAAAATGCACAGAAAATTGAGGTAGCCAACCCGGTACCGGTATGAATACTGAGGGTAATTTGCCATTTACAAAAGAAAATAAGTTTCATTCAGTGCAAAGAGTTTTTTTTATCAGACTAGTGGATCCAAAAAAGTCAGCGATGGCCCTAGAAACCCCCAATACCGATACCAGTCTTTTTAATTTTAGTTTTGGTAATAGCTTTACGGCACTTGCAACACAATAAAGACATAAAAAATATAACTGCTGAAATTTAGAGGCGTTAAAAGAGAGCAACAAACAAATTAAAGAAAGAGGAGGGTTCAGAACAATTATAGGTGTTGGATGGGAAAGAAGGAGCAAACCACACCAGAGCACCCTGCAACAACTCACTGATACCAGCCTTTTAAGAGCGATCTGACCTATCTTTCTGCCTAATTATCCGTCTTAAGTCTTACGCCAATTTCCACCGAGTAGAGGGGCTAAAGATCGCACAAATGGTCTGTAATAGGAGAATGGACATCCACATCCAAACATAACCCAGGTCTCTCGCGATCTTCGTCTCCCATTCAATTAGTCCCAGGTTCGAATCCGGACAGCGACAGAAAATTTACTTTTCTAAAATGTAATTCTCGTTTCATTTCCTTTCTTGCTCTCTCAGTTGCTCTAACAATGTTCTGTCTTCTGCTTTCATCTCCACTTTCTGCCCCCCCCCCCCCCAAAAAAAAAAGCACTTCACCTCTTTTGCCCCCTCCTCCTGGCTTCTGGCTCTTTCTGCAGCCTTTCTACTGTTACTCCTTGGCTCCTTCTTACTGTTGTATTTCAGCCACAACCCTGATTTTCTGGTAGGAAAGATCTACACCTAGACTTCTCGGACAAATGCGAAAATTCTGGGAGGTCCCTTGTGCAAGTTGTGCACGTTTAATATCCCTTTGTGGTCTAAAATCGATAAGAGTTAGCTTCGGTAGCCACACGGACAAAATTCAAAATTTCCTATCAACTGAAAATGTTTGGTGTGTCCCGCTCGCTCATATGACCTTATGCAGTTGCGAGCGCCGTAAAACACTTACCAAGAAAAAAAGTTTTAGTTTTGGTAAGAGTTTTACGGCACTTGTATCCCGATAAGGTCATTTAAGTCCGAAGATTAGAGTTGTTAAAAGAGAGTAATAAACACAATAAAGCAGGTGGAGAGATCAGGACAATTATAGGTGTTTGATAGGAGAGAAAGAGCAAACCACACCAGAGCACCCACCAACCACCCACTAATACCAGCCTTTTAAGAGCGATCCGGCATTTCCTCCTCCCTAATTACCCGCCTTTGAGATGTCTTACGCCAATTTCCATAGATCCGTGTGGCTAATGATCGCACAAATTGTCTGTAATAGGGGAATGGCCATCCAAACATAACCCAGGGTGTCTCGTGTTCTACCGGTTAAGGTGTTCGTTTTTCATTCAATAGGTGCCGGGTTCGAATCTTGACAGCGACGGAGAATGTACTTTTCTAAAATGTAATTCTCGTTTCATTTCTTTCCCTGCTCTCTAAGTTACTCTATCAATGTTCTATCGTCTGCTTTCATCTCCACTTTCTGCCACACCCCCCCCCCTTCCAAAGCACTTCACCTCCTTTGCCCCCTCCTCTGGGCTTCTGGCTCTTTCTGCAACCTTTCTACTACTGCTACTCCTTTGCTCCTGTTTACCGCTGTCTTTCAGCCACACCCCTAATCTTCTGGTAGCAAAGATCTACACCTAGCCTTCTCGAACAAGGACGAAAGTTCTCGAAGGTCCCTTGTGCAAGTTGCATACGTTAAAGATCCCTTAGTGGTCTAAAATCAATAAAAGTATGCTTCGGCTGCCACCCAGGGAAAATTAAAAATTTCCCATCAAATGAAAATGTTTGGTGTGTCCAGCGCACTCATACGACCTTATGAAGTTGCGAGCCCAGTAAAACACTTACAAAAAAAGATAGAACAAAAGTAAAAGTTTTATAGCATTTGCAACATGGTAGGTCATTTAAGTGCCGAAGATTAGAGTTGTTAAAAGAGAGTAACAAACACAATAAAGCAAGTTGAGAGATCAGGACAATTATAGGTGTTTGATTGGAAAGAAGGAGCAAACCACACAAGAGCACCCGCCAACCACCCACTAAAGCCAGCCTTTTAAGAGCGATCTGGCCTTTCATTCTCCCTAATTACCCGCCTTTGAGATGTCTTACGCCAATTTCCACAGAGCAGTGGGGCTAATGATCGCACAAATGGTCTGTAATAGGGGAATGGCCATCCACACATGACCGCCGAAGTTTAGCGCAAAATACGTGGTGTTTTATGCTAAGCTCGCCCAATGACGTCATTGACGTAGACTCCATCAGCTTGACAGTGTTCTGGTGGCTTTAACCCTGTTCGTACGTCGTGTTTTACTATCATATCCATACGACGTGGGGAACTCAGTGGCACCACCTTCCAAAGAGGACATTTACTCGTTAATCCGATCGCTGAGCATAGCAGCTTGTCAAAATGATTGTTTGAGAAATACTGAAAGTTTCAGACATCTTCGTACTAGAAGTATTCTAAAATGTGAAGAATACAACCCCAGGAGTACAGAATGACCCTGGGGCGTACGGACAGGGTCAAAGTGCTATTGGTTGAGTCACTCATGCCTGGAGCCTCCATACATCTGAGAAGATTATGAAGATCTTCGTGCTGAAGATTTGTTTTCAATTGAATTTTTTAATTTGTTTTCCTAATGATTTTGTTGTTGTTGTTTTTTTCATTTATTTGTATATTTTGTCTTTGCTTAAAAAAAAAGAATTTCATATTTCAATGAGTATTTAATATGACTGCGGTGAGGTTTTTACGAGCTAGACGTCAGCTGAACACACACTCACGCGCGTGCGCACGCGCGCTCACACACGCGCACACACACACACACACACACACACATACACACAGAGAGA
>NW_004797751.1:220470-226519 GCF_000002075.1 Aplysia californica
ATAGATAGATAGATAGATAGATAGATAGATAGATAGATAGATAGATAGATAGATATGATACTAGAGCTCGCAGCAGTGACGTCACACGTGTCAGACCGGGGGAGGGCGCTTCTTACCCTCATCGGCATTGCCGACGTGCCCCCTTTTATATAAACAATCTGAGCCCCCACCCCTCTCCTCACGAGTTCTTATAGTTTAAACAGCACCCTGCCCCCATATTTCAGAGCAAGTTTGTAGATTTCCTCCTAATTCAGGACCGCATAGATGCCTCCACGTGAGTCTCAAAAAATACAAATCTGTCTGTTGAACTGCGCATGTCTTGCCCTTGAGGTTCAGCGTCTAAGAGTGGGCACATGCAGCCCTCGTTCGTTTACGAGGGAGACATCACTGCCACGGACCCTAGTACTAAATGTAACCTCTATGGGACAGAATCTAGACGGTCAGAGAATGTATAGGACAGAATCTAACTCAGCTTTATCGAGTTCTTCCTCCTGACATTCAACACGCTGTGATGGTTCCTTTGAGGCGCTCATGTTACATTGGAAGTTCGGGGCAGACTGATATAAGCAGTGCACGTTGAATACATGATATGAATAATGAATTATGTCTACGGTCATGGACTGCGAGAAACATTTAGGAACTTTAGCAACAGCATGAAGCCATAACTCACAAGTCTAGAACCGGGGTCTGTTAGGCGCTTCGCCGTCACACATGCAAGACCCCAGTTCGATTCGCTGGTGAAAAGGAGAGTATTTCTGTTCCTCTTAGCTCGGGTTAACCTTTACTGGCAAGATCGAAGCCCGCCTCCAATTTGATCCAAATACATTTTTAAACAGGTCGAGACTTTTGCTAACCTACTTAAAAAAAGATCACCCTGTATGTTTGATGAAGGTTTAAATAGACTTCAAAAGAATGGCTGCCATCATTCTAACAAAGGTAACGAGAATAGAAGTACAGTTTGTAATTTTGAGCATCAAATGTTCGACTTTTTTTAAAGCAATGAAATTAGGATAGAAATACATAGATCCACTTTGACATTTACAAGAAAAGACACAAAGAGACAGACAGAAAAGAGCTAGAAAGTGCCTCGTCAGCGAAAAATTACATGAGGGGAAAAAAAGTATTTGGCTTCAAACGATAGGACTGAATATAGGGACAGAGAGAGAGAGAAAGAGAGAGAGGGAGAGAGAGAGAGAGAGAGAGAGAGAGAGACAGAGAGACAGAGAGACAGACACACACGCACACAGACACACAGGCAGACACACAGACAGACACACAGAAAGAAAGAGGCAGGAGAGATGGACTTCAGAAATGCTATGCTTCAAATTAGGCCAATCATTAAACTGTTTTCAAGCAAAACTTGAATAAATTATCGAACATAGTTTTCGTATTGATTATTTGGATTTCTCGTAACTGCTCGTTAGCTAATAATTTGTGGAAGGTGCATGGTCATAACAGACTGTAAATTGCTGGTTGAACCAGCCAGTTAGGACGGATAAAGAAGCATAGATGTATTCTTGGGCATTATATGCGTTCAACAATATTTTCTTTTTCATCTCCCCCTTTCTCTCTCTCTGTTTGTCTCTCTCAGTCTCTCTCTCCCTCTCTCTCTCTCTCTTTCTCTCTCCCTCTCTCTCTCTCTCTCTCTCTCTCTCTCTCTCTCTCTCTCTCTCTCTCTCTCTTTCTCTCTCTCTCTCTCTCGGTCATATACAGTCACCTAGAAATTCTATAGAACACCAGTTATCATCCGCTGCAAAACTCACACGAGCAAGAACAACAGAAACTGTTTTCTGTTTTGCAACAACTTCAGGGTTTTTTTTAAAATCTCTCAAGGGCTTAGAAAACGAGCAGAATGTACCCAGGACGTTTTATTGCAAACGATTTTCAGCCACCCCACAAGCAATTATTTAGACGAAAATTATTTCTTTTTAGATAAAAATGTACGTCGTATTTTTTCGCCCCATCGACACAATTTAGATCATTTATTAGGAGACAGAAGCCGGGCATTGACCCTGCCTAGCAGGACAAACCCGGGCTGAGAGAGATACAACATCCCAACAGAAATACCGAGCTACTCTGTAAAACTTCGCTACCTTAGAAATTACAAAAGTTTTATCTTACATTTTTGACAGTTTTGAGTTACTAAGACCATGAGGGGGAGGACATGGAGTGACATCAAGCGACTTGCCCAGGATAGGGAAAGGTAGAAAGAGTTTGTTCGTGGCCTATATCCTGATCCAGGGTGAGAAAGGCAATGATGATGAGGACCATGAGGGCAGAAACCAAAAGTTCTATCTGCTCTATCAAAATCGAAAGATTATTCGGAGTCGTTATCAAGATATTCAAAGAATGAATTATTTTCGAAAAAGCTTAACATGTTGTGAAACTCACTTTTTATGTCAAATTTCTCTAAACTAGGCTCTGAGCAGATAGAACTTTGTAATTTTAGACTTGCGACCTGTCGACACTAGAATCGAAAGCAGGTCCTTTGTATGTGACGACAAAATGCCACACTGCTACACAAGAGAAGCTGGTGCAGTTTAGGTAGATCACGAAAAATTATACGACCATTCAATTTTGGCAGTTCGGGAAGCGTGCATATTTTGGGGAATCCTCCCTCAAGACCTCTGCCGCATCTGATCTACACACGTTACTATTTTCTATATTTATGCAGTTGGTGGGTGCTCTGGGTAAAAAATGTATCGCCCTTATATCTATCTCCTTCTTCTTTGTGTTTGCTACTCTCTTGTAACACTTAAAAATAAGTGCAACACTGTCTTTGGCACTTAAATTACCTAATAATCGTGTCGCAAGTGCCGTAAAACTCGTACTAAAACATAACTCCCCCAAAATTGCCTCCTTTTAAATTCTGCCTTACACCATAGACTTATACTTTAATATAATTCTAGACCGCGCGCTGATACCACCCTCAAGCAAGTACAACATTTTAAATATTTGGGGACCATTATATCACCAGATGGGAGGTGTCACACTGAGATTAAAAGCCGCATTTGCCAAGCAAAAGCAACCTTCCACAAAATGAAACAGATGCTCACAAACATTAACCTGTCATTGGAGACGAGAAAAAGAGTACTAAAACGTTACATCGAGTCAATCTATTATACGGGTGCGAAGTACGGACAACCAATAAACAGCTGGAAAGAACAATTGTGGCGACAGAGTTGTGGTTCATAAGACGCATGCTACGTATCCCACGAACAGTCAGAAAAACAAATGAAGAAGTCTTGGTTGAAGCAAAATGCAGAATACAGCTTATAACGAATATACGAAAGCGACAGGCAAATTTCTTGGGACACACAATGCGGAAAGAAGCATTTGAGAATATTGTAACAAGGGCAAGTTTGATGGAAAGAGAGGCAGAGGCAGACAGAGGGAAAAGATACTGGACAAGATGACAACATGGCTAGGAGCAGCAAGAACAACAGACACCGTTGCTGCAACGCAAGACAGAGTGAAGTGAAGGTCCATGATCGCCCACGCCAGTCGGCAAGGCACCGGATGATGATGATGATGAGACCGTGCACTGTCAGGGCCGCCACTTTTTGCACTCTGTAAAAAAATTCGTCCCGGAGCGTTCGCACCATAGTACCAAAATAACGAGCAAAATTCCAGTAATTTGATTGCCGAGTGCGCAGGGCTCCGCCCCCATTTGCCCTTTCACTACCTTAGAATCACAACATTTTTATCTGACATTTTTGTCCGTTTTGGGTTACTAAGACCATGAGATAAGAAAGCAAATGTTCTATATGCTCTATCAAAGTCGTAAGATATTCGGAACCGTTATCAAGATATACAAAGAATTGCATTCGAAAAAGATTTACATGTAATGAAACTCCAAAAATATTTTACGTCAGATTTCTCAAAACAAGGTACTGAGCATATAGAACTTTGTAATATTCTGGGGTAGCGCTTTATTAGCCTACAAATTGAGTCAAATTATGGTGAGCTTAAATTGAAACTGAAATTGAATGCATGATCCAGGACCTTGTACATGTATTAAAACTGAATGAAAATCACTTTTACGCTACAAACCTCGAAACGACACAAAATGCAGATGTAAGCGAGACCTCACTCGCAGTGAGCTGTGGAGTGTCCAACATATTTGTGTCAGTACAATTATAATTATGTCAACAAACAGTTCAGGAAACTACATTTGCAAGATAGGAATCCATTTTACTTGGAACATTGGAGAAGTCGATACCCCCACCAGGGCAGTGCTACTGATTGAAGTGTCTTTACGCCATTCCCAAATAGGGGTATTAAGTTATTAACATGTTCTCAAGCACACTAGAATTGTAAATGGGCTGATTTGTCATTGTCATGATCACACTGTGCCCGAACAACATAGGGGAAACTGCTGCTTTTTCTTTCCTCATCCTTACTATCATCATTTTTCCTCTACTTCTTTTGTATGTTTGTCACTCGCTTGTGAATGATTTCCGGGGTGCCTTGATAGTCAAAGCAGACTTTGTGCTGTTGAGTAAAGAGAGGTGAGCAGAGTAAGCCTACTTCTCCGTTTGGACTTCTCTGTTGACAACCAACCCTTGAAGCTCATATTATGACTTTATGCAGTTGCGGGCTTTGTAAAGACTTAGTAAAACTAAGGAAAAGTCGACACCCTCCCTCCCTCACTATCCTACTCTTTTCCAGAAAGTATCAAAGTTCTGGATGGGGAAACGTTTCTCCCTCTTTCTCCGGGGTATGGATGTTAAACTGTACGAGCTCCCTTGATTATTTTGTTGCAGTGTTTGAACCAAATCGATTGGAAATGATACTACTCTGACCTATTCTATAAGCCGAGAATGCTATTTAAAGTGTTATTTTAAAACCGAGATTTCATCACAAAATTTCAACATTTCAATCAAAATTTTGATCTGAACCAAGCCGTGCTATGAATTGAAGTGAAAGTAACCAACAAGAGTTCTGCGCGCTCATATAACCTTATGCAGTTGCGAGCGCCGTGGAAGCATTGGGTGAATAACCTGTCCCTCTGCTCTTTGTGCCTAGTGCAGCCTGGCGAGAAGGGTGGTGAGCAAGACGAGTGTTTGTGTGCACTCTTCTTTAATAATCATCATAATAGACTGCATTTATATAGCGCTTTATCCCATCGGAGTACAAGTATACGCTCTGGGAGCTTTAGGTGGATCACATGGCACTGAACGTAGATCTAAATACAATGTACTTCATTCACACAAGCTAAAACATTTCAGTGGTGCCCCAACGGTTGCCCCAACCACGGGATAGAAGAAGAAGAAGAAGAAGAAGAAGAAGAAAACATTTCACAGTACTAGAAAACCAGTTCAATCGCATAAAGAAAAAAATCTCAACCAGACATTAATTATATACACGTAAGGACCGCAGTGAAAACAAAACACATCAGCATGTACTGACACACTAAAATTAAGAATTAAAGAATTAATGAGTCGCCAGAAATCACGTGAGCGTATTAGGATTTGTTATTTCTCTAGGGTCCTGGGGTAAGAAGTTCCAGATTGTAGGGCCAAAAAATGAGAAACTTCTCTCACCATAACATTTTAGTTTCAGTCTGTGGGCTCTGAATGTTGTTGTGTCGGTGGATAACCGTGACTGACGAGATGGAACAGGAGGTGTTAAAAGCTCAGACAGATATGATGAAGCATTATTTGCTATTCCCAAAAATCGTACATAACAAGATAGTTCAGTCAGCCAAAAAAGTGTCCGCGGAAAACGGCATTGCAGTCTTTAAGCTCTCTTTCGTTTCTTCAGAAGAAGAATTGGAATAGCACAGTTTGTTAGTTTCGCTTTTATTGTGTTTCACACAAGTTGGGTAACTCTGTTCCCAAATTCCGCACGTTTTCGAAGAGGGCGCCACCAGATTTTGAGGACCCTGTTTTAATTGGCTCAAAGAGACGAGTGGACTATCTTGTTATGTACGATCTTTGCTATTACCCATTTATTACTCTACCCTTGGCCATCTTTGTATGAATACAATGTTTTATGTGCCTATGACGCTTACACAAACAGACTAAATAAATTTGTGATATGGCTT
>NW_004797751.1:226826-230094 GCF_000002075.1 Aplysia californica
AGAGAGAGAAGGGAACGTTGGTTGAATTTCGTAACGTTGTTAGCAAAAAATCGGCTTTTAGGTGGTGATAAACGTATTGCACCCCAACATAGTTGCAGTGACCCCAGCTTTGTTTCAGCTTACATTGGTTGGGTTTCAGCGTTGATGGGAGCCAAGGAGGGCTTCTCTTCTCCTGACGTCATTCACGGTTAGTTAGGACGCGGCTAAGAGTTTGATCGATGCCAGTTTCTGCCTCCACCCCACAAAGTGGTTACCTCTATAATAATAGTAGAGCTGGGTGAAGGACCGATTCCGGAACCGATTCACACGATTAATGCTACGTAAGAAAAGTTCCGACTCCTCTTTACGTAAACCAACAGTTACCAGTTACTTTTATCAATAAAATCTTCCTTTTCTTTTTTAATGTATTTTTGAAGAATAAAAGTTGATGCTTCGTAGTGTTCCAAAATCAATGTTTTCCTAACTCCCGAAGATGTTCGGAGCCAACCAGGTAACCCACGGAAGAAATCATATCATTAGAAAGTAAGTAATTGGGTTCGGAGTCGATTCCTACGATTCCTAGCTTTCAATAATCAGGAGCCTAGTCGCCTAGCACTACACTATAGTTTTTTACGGCTGCCTTCAGTTTCATAGAGCCACCGGAGCGAAAAGTTTAGAGCGTGTTTAAGAGTTGCATTTTCCCCACACAGAAGAGTCGCTTAATCTTGTAAAGGATTTGAGGGCGAGAATATTGATTCCAAGGGCACTCGACATGGCTTCGCTTCAGGCCTCTGACAAGGCAAGTAATGAGATGAAACCTTCTTGTCAAGGGGGATGAAAATAAAGGAAATTTTCTACAATAACAAGGAGTAATTCGCTGGTACATCAAAGAACTCTCTCTTGAAGGTGAATGAATGCAGCAATGCTGATTCTATTAATCATGCATTAATCTGTATGTTTCAAGTATGTATGTATCTCTATGCATTTATGTACAGTACTTAACGGCCACCTGTATAAGACAATCACTTGTGCAAACAGTCACTTTCCATTTCCCCTTGAATTTTTTTCCTAACATTGCAACCAAACTGTGTAAGACGACCACCTGTGTAAGATGGTCATCTTTCTCCACGACAATGGGTGGCCGTCTTAGATCATTTTGACTGTGTAACTGTGTCACAACGCGGTGGAATCAGCGTTCGTCAATTTTCGGACATGTGGAGTTATTGGTACCATTTTAAAGCTTGTTCATTTGTCTTGCTTTCTCTGAAACAATACATAAGTATCATGAATAGAAATTGAGATATTTGCGATTAAAGGATGTGGGGGAAGGTCGCCTGGGTTCAGAGGTAAAAATTAGCGTGAAAATGGCCCCAAAAGTTTTGCGACTTCCAGAGCTTGAGAATCCTTTAAAACGGCAAATGTACATTGGTGTGCCTTACTTAAATCAACATTTTAAAGTAAAATCAACACAAAAATCTGCTTTTAAATGTACTTTAAAGGTGCTGAGTACAATACAATTGATAGAAATTGCCAAACGAACAAGAAAATGTAAGTTTCTTCGATTTCACTATTTTGACGAGTGCCTGATTTCACCACGAAGCTGCATATATGTTATGCTATTGTAAACCAGCTTTCCTCTCGGGAATCAATAAAAAGTTGATGTTTTCTTTAATTGGAATCTTTGGGGGTCTTTTTAAGTGTTGCTTCTTGTAAATGACAAACTTCTCACGCCTTGAGCCTGTGAAGCCATGAAAAGGAATGAGTAAATCGGAGCCTGTTAATTTCTTCTTTCTTTTCAATTTGTGCTTTTAATCCCCAATCCACAAAATCGAAATCATTCAGGACGGGAGATTCGACCCTGCCTGTCGATCAGGGCCAACCTAGGCTGAGAGGGACCTAACGTCTCTTCAGAATGCTCGAGATCATCGTAAAAAAAACCCATTCTTCCCACACAGAAATCGAACTTGGGTCTTCTGTGTGCGACAGCGAAGTGGCTCACTGCTACACCACAGACTATTTTTGGTGAGTGTTTTACGGCGCTCGTAACTGCATTAGGTCATATTATGAGCGCGCGGGACACATCAAACATTTTCAGTTGGAAGGAAATTTAGAATTTTGACAGAATGGCGCCAAAGCCTACCTTTATCGATTTTGGGCCACCAACGGATCTTTAACGTGCACAGCTTGCACATGGGACACCCCGAGATTTTTCGTCCGTATCCGAGAAGGTTAGGTGTTCGATCTTACCTACCAAAAGATCAGGGGTGCAGCTGAAAGAAAGCAGTAAAAAGGAGCCAAGGCGTAGCTGTAGAAAGGCTGCAGAAAGACTCAGCAACCCAGAGAAGGGGGCAACGGAGGCGAAAGGGAGGGGGCAGAAAGGGGAGATGAAAGCAGACGACAGAACATTGTTAGAGAGCAGGAAAGAAGGTGAAAGGAGAATTTTTTTAGAAGAAAATTTTCCATCATTATCCGGATCCGAACCTGGGTCCTATTGAATGAGAGACCGACACCGTAACCTCTCGACCACGAGAACCCCTCCTCAGACTCAGTTGATTCATGGTATGGTTCTGCTTGGGGGAGCAATACATTTGCAAACTTTACTTTTCAAAACATCACAGCTGCAAACCTATTCAATTTTGAGCAACTTTAAACAATACACTTGCGAACATATTCTGCTTGAACCAAAATTTAAGCAACGCAAGAGCGAACCCAACGATCTGTTATCAAGTCGTACTCGTACTCGTAATACATAAAATGGTTGATGATGTTGTCTCTCCACTTCTTCAATCGTAATGCATTCGCCCTCGGTGCTTACAGTTTGGGACTGTGTCGTACTGGCATGAGGCTGCATTAAGAATGATTGGCCTGTTTTGTGTTTGGGTGACAAGTCGGGAGGGGGGGGGGGGACGAATATTTGTAATCGAACAGTGCTAGCATATTCGAGCAAAAATCCGCTATTTGTCCCCCATATCGGATAGGTTCGCAATGTAAAATTGGGTGACTATTGAAGTTGTTAGGTTTGCTAATGTAATGTTGCGATGTCGTTTGAAGTTTTTAGGTTTGCAAAGGTAATACACTCCTGCTGGGAATAATAAGGACGTCGTAGAGCGATGGTATTTGGGGATTCCCCCATTCTTGGAACATAATGAACGCAATACAAACAGAACAGATTTGTTATTGGATTGGACAATCTTCAGGGAATCTTGCCATATGGGAGAATGTGGGAACTGCGTGCGCATGCGTGTGTATATGCGTGTGTGTGTGTGTGTGTGTGTGTGTGTGTGTGTGT
>NW_004797751.1:230243-231700 GCF_000002075.1 Aplysia californica
TAGATTGATTCAAGGCGGCGGCGATGTCAGGCCGTCATCAACGCTACTGATCGTGTTACTTTTGTAGACCACCCCCACACTCTTGTAAGTTGTCAATCAACCTGTTATGCTTACATTCCGTATTTTTGTTGCTCTTTTCGTTTTTAAAATTAATTGAATTCGTATTCCTGAAATTTTAAAGAATATCGACTCATTGTGAAACTAGCTATTTTCATTTTAACACAGTGTATACTTAAAATTGTGACATAGTATAATAATATAATCACTTTACTGTAGCATATTATCTATTACATACCAATATACGCTCTCTCTCTCTCTCTCTCTCTCTCTCTCTCTCTCTCTCTCTCTGTCTCTTAGACATACATCTCCACTACTTGGAAATGCATTTTGCGAAAGAGATGTTTGTATAAAAGCTAATCCCCCCCCCCTGCACACACACTCCCCAGCCTCCTTTGTCTCGTCCCCCTCCACCAAGTGCTGGGTGTTGTCAACCTAAAAAAAATATTTTTCTGATTTACCAGGTAGTTAAAAATGAAGGTAAGATGAATAAACCAATGACAGAAATTAAAATAAATTGTAATGTAACTTACCTTTTTTTCTTACTACAACTACAACGGAGTCTATGGGATTTAGCTCTATCAAAACTGCCAATTATAGGTTCGTAGTCCAATTTTCGCGCTAGACTGGCCTCTATGGCCAAAATACCAAGATTTGTGAGTCTGTCATGACACAATGTGGGCCGCAAAATGTTTTTCACCTGAGAAAGGGTACTGAAGGAACGTTCAGCTTGCGCAACTGCGACAGGCAAGGTGCAGAAGATTCTCAAAATGATTACAACGTTTGGAAACAAAGCATCTAGATCTAGTTTCAGGGAATGAAGTCTGTTCAGCAACTGACGAGACGGCAAGACATTTTCTCCAATGTTCGCTGAATGAATCACTTTCAAATGTTCCAACTCTTGCGCAAGGTCTGCTGATGCGTCCTCTGCATATTCCGTGTGCAATTTGTTTGCAAGATCACGAATAACGCCCACTTCCTCTACAAAACACTAAATAACGAATCGAGTTTTGTCTCTGCATTATACCTTGTCGTCAAATTTCCAAGAGGACAGTCAATGAGGACATTAAAAACTTCATGTTTGAATTTTTTCTCGGGATTTTGGTAGTCTGTTACATCTTCTGCCTCGTCTGCAAAAAGCTTCCTTTTCTTTTGTCGTTTTGCTGTTTCGGCGAATGCATGCTCAATCTCATTGTTATCTGCTACTAATTTGCACTCACTCAAGATTGCGTCCCATTCGTCTCGTAAGCTTTTCAAATCTTTAATCAGACTATTGATATTTGCCACCTCAACGTCAAGAGTCGGATCTCGTTCTTGAAGCACTCTATTTCTGTGATCGATTGCTGTGAGGATTTTGAGCCAAACAGATGGCATTATCACACAGTCAAATGATGCAAAGT
>NW_004797751.1:232672-235654 GCF_000002075.1 Aplysia californica
CTCGCTCTCTCGCTCTCTCGCTCTCTTTCTCTCTCTCTCTTTCTCTCTCTCTCTCTCTCTCTCTCTTTCTCTCTCTCTCTTTCTCTCTCTTTTCCCCGTGCTTCCGGGCCCCCCAAACCCCCTGACCCTCCCTCTCGACAGGCCTGATAAAGAGTACATAGCGCAACTTATTCAAGTTATTTTCAAATTATATCTCCTCAAATATCGAAATTAAACTTTCCAACTTTTGCACAATGTCAATATACCTCGACAGATGAATATTTCTTTAAATATCTGTACTCGGTACACCGTATTCTAGAAAATTCCTTACTAATTGTTAAAAGTCCAGGTACAAATTTCAAAATTCAAAAAACCCTTGAGCTGTTGTACTTTCAAGAGCAAGTCAGTTCTCTTTCCTCTAATCGCAACACTACACTTATTCACGGCGTGGTTTTTAAACATTACGTTCTTTAAAAAAGGTGATCCCTTAAAAAGTATTCAAGTTACAAATAATAGCACGAACGAAACGTGGAGCCTTTTTACTCCATTGTTTGTTGGGGGATTTTGTAGGAGGGGGGGGGGGGTTGTTTTGGTGTTGTTGTTGTTTTTTTTTCGTTGTATTTTTTGTGTTGTTGTTTTTTTGCTCTTGTTGTTTTGCATTGTTTGGGGTTTTCCGTGCAGTTTTTTGTGGGTTTTTTTATGGCAACCTTTGATTATTACATTTTATTATATTTTTAAAGCAAAAGACACTGGCATAGTAAATAGGAGTGGTTTGTACTGTTCTTCATATCTGTCCTCCTAAGTTACATACAGATATTGAGTAATTTTTGTGACAATCTGCGAGGAATGTTTGCAGAATCGGACAGTCTTGCAGTTATCTACTAAAATCAAGAATGACTACATCAAACCAAGGCACTTTACTGTCACAACATCCGACTATGATCCTCACTCACCACCATACTGTTTCTCATCAAACTAGCTATAAAGTAGGAGAAGAAAGTCTTCATAAGTTCACTTGTCATTTATCAGGAGATTGCAGTTATGCGTGGATTTGCCACTAGAAAGTGTTATTGGTAACCTGTCTGTCTGTCTGTCTGTCTGTCTGTCTGTCTGTCTGTCTGTCTATCTCTCATCCACTCACACTCTCGCACGCACACACTCTCGCACAACGCACACACACACACACACACACACACACACACACACACACACACACCATTCACACACACACACACACACACACACACACACACACACACACACACACACACACACACACACACACACACACAACATAATATACATACAAACGCGTGCACACAGACGCGCACAAGACACCCACGCATACAAACACATACACACATTGGCTACACATACACATAACTACTCTATTTTTTATGCCAATGTTTTTCTCCTTCTTTCGCTTTGACATTACCAGACATGACAAGATATGAAATATCTTTGATTAACGATTGAACGTTGTAGAGAGTGGTTGTTCGTGTATCCTTTTGACCCCCCACCCGCCCACACACACACAACCCCAAACAAAATACACACAAAAAACAACCACCCCCCCCCCTAACAACCTGGGGTCCTATTGTTTTGTTTATTTTGTTATAGCGGTTATCAAAATTATAAACAATGAGAGTGGTTGTGATCTTATGATCTTATTTTTTACAACAGAAATAAAGATAAAACACTGATTGGTCGGCAGTGTTCTGACCTGTGCACGACAATAAGACGAAAACTAAACTCGATTCATGACACTTCAATGTTGAGGATGATTATAGATAAATCAATTCACTGAGTCAACAGTTTGGTCGATTTAAAAACTTATTGAAAAAAAAATGAACGAAAGTCCGTGTACTGAAAACCAGTGTTCCTTCTCATCCAAGACAGTTGTTACATCTGTCGAAACAATGTCAGAAACACTGAATATAGTTATTTATTATGCGGAATAACATGCCATTGAGTAAATTTGTGTGTGGGTGGTTGGCGGGTGCTCTGGTGTGGTTTGCTCATTCTTTCCTATCAAACATCAGCCCTTCTTATCTCCCTTCTTTTTTTGTGCTTGTTACTCTCTTGTAACACATAATCTGTTCTTCGGTACTTATATGACCTTATTGTGTTGCAAGTGCCGTAAAACTCTTACTAAAACTAAACTAAAAACATTTTAAAGGATTTACATTAGACAGAAACCGAACTGTTAAGGTAAAAGAGGGCGTTAACGTCATGCAAAGAAAAGCCAAACAAACAGTGAATAATTATCCCCAATCGTATGTTCTCACAAGGGTCTTTCTTTCGGTGGGCTCTCGCAAGAAAGAGAGGGGCAAGCCTGGAAGTGTGTCGCGGGCAGATGTGACTTGCCTTAAGTAAACAGGAAGGTTTGATTGAACAGTGGCGGGAGACATCGAACCTTGTAGCCTACGGCTTTCCAAGGCCTGTAGAGCTTGTTTTATAGATTACATTTTACTTGACATCACTTCTGAATAGAATTACAATTTTAGGCTGCACTCTGAATGATCTAGCCACATATTTTCCTAAAGTATGTTGCGGGTTTTTTTTATAAGATGTTTCTTAAAACAATCTCGAAACTGTGTTTCTTTCAGATGCCCCACGCCATACATCATTTTGAACGTAAATGTTGGTAACCTTTTCCCTACAATCCATTTCTTGCAGTTGCTCCTTTATTTATTTACAATAGTACGAAGGTTTGTTAGTATTATTGTAAACTCTCTGGCCTACATTTTCAGCACCGCTTCTAAATTGTCACGTCTAATTAAAAGCGTATTATACTTGTGGTTGTGACCAAGTTTTATCTATTATTCTTTCTTCCAGGACCTCTCATACACGAATGTTGTTTTGTCATAATGTTTAAGTTTTCACTTTGCACTTTTAGACTTCTATTAGATCTAGGTCTTTGTTTCGTATTGCCTTCAGATTCAGAAATGTGCATTTTTGTAACTATTTTAACATTAAGCTGGCTCCCCAGATGGATCCATC